>NC_059281.1:6910800-6913300 GCF_017591435.1 Portunus trituberculatus
TTTTGGATTATTTATTTATTATTATTATTATTATTATTATTATTATTATTATTATTATTATTATTATTATTTCGACACGATTGCTAATTAAGGATTTTTGAGGTTACAGGCTTCATTTTATTTAATTATCTTTTTTTTTATACCTGTGATTCCTGCATAAGTTTTAGTGTCTGTCTGTCTGTCCGTCTGTCTGCGTCTGTCTGTCTATAGCTGATGCTGGACTGACCTTCGCCTAATAGAGTGATTTATTTTATTTTTTAGCGAGCAGTCAATCAGTCAGTCAGTCAGTCAGTGAATAAGTCAGTGGCTATTTAGTGATTTACAAAGCTTATTGGCAGACTCCATATTGCTGCTGTGTGTTATACTCTCTCTCTCTCTCTCTCTCTCTCTCTCTCTCTCTCTCTCTCTCTCTCTCTCTCTCTCTCTCTCTCTCTCTCTCTCTCTCTCTCTCTCTCTCTCTCTCTGTCTCACCGTGTTCTCTCTCAGTCTCAGCGTAGAATTTCCTCTCCTATAAGCATCTAATTTTTCTAACCTTCAAAATATGAGCTGCTTTGCTCCTCTATTTCCTTCTAGCTCGAGTGCCCAGAAGGATGAGAAGGCTGGGCAGTAGTTCTCCAGTATTTTGGTTTTCACTTCTATATTCTATCCTCTCTTCCTTTATTTTTCTTGTCTCATCATAATTGTTACTTGTTGGCTCAGTTAATGATTGTCAGCTTACCTTCGCTACCTCACCTTAGGAATCTGTATTGATGTATTACCTACCTTTACCTGTGTGTTGAGTATAATCTATGTATATCTTTCTATGTATATGTATATTTTTTTTTATCTCTTTCTCTATTTCTATCATTTTTTCTATACCTGGGGCAGTCAGTCATCGGTCTAGTTATTTTTTAATATGTGGACCTGAATTGATTATTTTTTTCCCACTAGTCTTACCTGTGTGTGGGCTTCTGCTAATCAATGTAGACACGTGTACCTGTGTGTGTTTAGAGCAGGTGTGTGTGTACGTACGTGTGTATGTGCAACTAGTGTGCGGGTAGATGGGTGGGTTGCCTGTGTGTCTGTGTGTCTGTGAGTGAGTGAGTGTGAGTGGGTGAAGGTAACCATGGCTAATATATATCATTTCTTCCCATCCCTTCACTTCCTCCCCCCGCCGTGTCCCAACCAAACAGTAAGTCTCGTCTCGGCTTGCAAAAATAATCTGCAGCTCAGAATCCATTTATATATATACTCCTAATTATTATTTTTTTTTCACTTAATACCACACCTTATTATTTTTAAACCAATCTCTTTTGTTTGGTTCGTATTATCACTGTTACTCTTGTTTATCACAGGCAGTCCTTGTTATTATAACCCTTTCTTTCATTTCCACCCACACACGGTAATTTTTTCACCCTCACACCGCACCTTATAATCCCCTCACCTATTTCCACTCCCCTGTACCCCTTCCCTGTTTCCCTTCCCTTCCTGTTTTCCCTTACCTGTTTTGCCTCCCTGTTACCTTAGCCTGTTTCCCTCCCCTGTTTCTCTGCCCTATTTCCCTTTCTCTTTCTTAACCTGTTTTCCTTTGTCCTTATCCTCTGCCTTGTCTTGCCTTGCCTCACTCGTTCCTCGTCCTCCTCTTACTACTCCTCCTCCTCCTCCTCCTCCCCCTTCTCTTCCTCCTCCTCCTCCTCCTCCTCGTGACTTGAATCCTCCCCACTGTCCTTCACTGTCGTTGGTCTTTTTTCCGCATTCTGTTTCCTCCTCCTCCTCCTCCTCCTCCTCCTCCTCCTCCTCCTCCTCCTCTTCCACATTCCTCTCTGTGATGTGTCTTCTTTTATTCTCCTCTTCCTTCTCTCTTTACATCCTGTTTCTTGCCCTCTTTTCTCCGTCTGCCTTCTTCCTCTATTGTCCGTATCTTTTAACTTCTCCTCCTCCTCCTCCTCCTCCTCCTCCTCCTCCTCCTCCTCCTCCTCCTCCTCCTCCTCCTCCTCCTCCTCCTCCTCCTTCTTCTCCTCTTGTTTCCCAGTATATATTCCCTATTTAAATTCCTTTACCTCGTAATCCTATCTCTTCCTCCTCTTTGTTCTCATCCCTTCCTTATCTCCCTTCCTTCTCTTCCTTCTTGTCCTCCCTTACTTCTCCTTCGTGTCCTTTTCTCTTCTTATCTCTTCTTTACCTCTTCCTCTTCCTCTTTTTACTTTTTGTCTGACTCTAATATTTCTTTCCCTTTCCAATTTCCTCATCTTTTCCCTTCTCTTTATATCTCATTCTCTTCACTTCCTTCTTCTTCTCTTCGTCTTTATACCTACTGATCCTCCTGCTCCTCTTCTTCCTTCTCTTGATCATTTTCTTTTCTCTATTTCCTTATCTTCTCTAGTCTTTCCCCTCCTTCTTCTCTTCCTCCTCCCATTTATCCAGTTATTCCTTCTTTTCTCTCTTCTTTCAGTGATCTTCTCTCTCTCATTCTTCTCCTTTCTTACCGAATCTCTCTCTTCTTCTCTCCTTGCCACTCAAT
>NC_059281.1:6918300-6930800 GCF_017591435.1 Portunus trituberculatus
TGTGTGTGTGTGTGTGTGTGTGTGTGTGTGTGTGTGTTGAGGGAATGAGATGCGATTTTCTTTCTTTCCTTCCTCCTCCTGATTTTATTTTTTTCTTACATCACTTCCTCCTCCTCCTCTTCCTCCCCCTCTTCTTTTTGTCTTCTTCTTCTTTCTCGTCCTCCTCCTCCTCCTCCTCCTCCTCCTCCTCCTCCTCCTTTTTTTCTTCCTCCCCCTCCTCTTCTTCCTCCTACTTCTCCGTCTGTCATAATTTTTTAATGTCATTTTCATTTTCTGTTTTCCTTGTCATGAGCCGCTCTCTCTCTCTCTCTCTCTCTCTCTCTCTCTCTCTCTCTCTCTCTCTCTCTCTCTCTCTCCACATATTTTTTTACACTTTTCCTTCCTTCCTTCTTTTCTTCTCTCTTCCTTTCTTCCTCTCTTCCTTCTTCCTTCCTTCCTTCCTTCCTTCCTTCCTTCCTTCTTTCCTTTCTCCCCCATTCTTCTCTGTTTTACCTGTCTACTCAACCTGTCTGTCTTGTCACCTGATCACCTGAGTAACAATCAACCTTCCTTTCTTTATTTGGGGCGTAAGAATATAACTAATATCTTTTATCATCATCATCATCATCATCATCATCATCATCATCATTATCGTTGTTGTTGTTGTCGATGTTGTTGTTGTTCTCGTTGTTTTTGCGTTACGTGGCTAAGGTTGTTGGGAATGTTATTGTTTTTATTTCATGTGTGTGTGTGTGTGTGTGTGTGTGTGTGTGTGTGTGTGTGTGTGTGTGTGTGTGTGTGTGTGTGTGTGTGTGTGTGTGTGTGTGTGTGTGTGTGTGTTTGGTTCGGAAGTTTTTAATTACCAAAATATCGCTGGGAAATTAATGGAGTTTTCTTTTTTTCCCGTTTCACATTTTTTTTCCTCTGTGTGTGTGTGTGTGTGTGTGTGTGTGTGTGTGTGTGTGTGTGTGTGTGTGTGTGTGTGTGTGTGTGTGTGTGTGTGTGTGTGTGTGTGTGTGTGTGTGTGTGTGTGTGTGTGTGTGTGTGTGTGTGTGTGTGTGTGTGTTTGCTTGCGTTTAGTTTATTTTTGTTTTTGTTTTTTTATTCGTACCTCTAAAAAAAAAAAGTTGAATAAATAAATATTGTAAAAGTGTTCCCTTCGCCGTGTTCCCGTGAAAAGACAGCGGGATACACACACACACACACACACACACACACACACACACACACACACACACACACCTTTTTTAACTCTTTTCCAAACTCCTTCACCACCACCACCACCACCACTACCACGCACGCCTCAATAGAAAATAGGACTTTATTATATTAAGGCACCACCACCACCACCACCACCACCACCACCACCACCACTACCATTACAACGCTAACCACCATAGGACAGTTAGCATCCAACCACCCGTCACCACCACCACCACCACCACCACCACCACCACCATATCCTGAGACTTGCACAGTTGATACACAAGTGGCGTTTTCTTTTTTGCTGACTTTACTTTCCACCTCCACACCTTTTTTGAAGTAAATTTCTAGTTGACTAGTTAGTTTGGTTCATTAGTTATATAGTTACAATAGTTATGCTGCTTCCATGCGTCGTAGTCTTGCATTTATATAGATAGCATCGATTTTACATATTTAAGGGCTGCATTGAATAGATTAAGGATTTTGCCCCGATAGATTTAACAATAGATAGACAGGAGTTCGTGGCTAGACTCATAGATACATGCTTGTTAGGTTTTGTAAGCAAAGGATTAACTGCAAAGTAAGTAACGCTTTTCAAGGTAGATAGACACGCGAATCTGTTGGCTTGTTTTGTAATAGATGGCAAGATTTTGGCAAATACGTGAATAAATGAGAGCCGATATTTTGCAAGATAGACAGTGCGAATAGTGAAAGACTTTTTGGACAGAAAGAAATATATATGTAGAAAAAAACATGTAAAGCAGAGTGAAAAGGAAATGAGTAGTTTATTTTTTCGAACTAGCAAGATGATCAGAGAAAAAGATTAAGTAGATAGTTGGTAGATAGATAATTAGTTGAATGAATAGACATTTTAAGTAATCAGGTAAATAGAAAAAATTAGACTGGTAAGTGTTTTAGAAGTATTCAGGTTAGATAGATAACTGAGCAGATAAATATAGATAGATAGATAGATAGATAGACAGGTAAACATTTCATAGGTAGCAGGAAGGACAGACAGGTCAGGAGGTAAATGTTTTGGAGATAGCGAGGTAAGATAGAGGAAGGTAAGGGGAGTAGGTCAAGCAGGTAAAGCCGATTGTGTGTGAGGTGAATTGGACAGGTAAAGTCAATTAGCCGCACGCACAAGGTGTTATTGGACCAGATTCCAGTCCTCGCATTTTGGCTTCCCCATTCGGTCTGCTCTGGTCTGCCCTGGTCTGCCTCGCCTCTGCTCGCTGTGAAAATCAAGGGAAAAACAACGTGAAAGGAAAGAGCAAGAGAACATTGAAAAGAAGACTCACAACAAATTTAACATTGGAACTTGATTGAAAAAAAGTATTCATTTCGTTTTTGTCTAATTTCAACGTAAAAGTGGTAGTGTTTTATATATTAGACACTGAAAGAAGAGAGTAGAAATAAAAAAAGGAAGTTTCAAAATAAAGGAAAGTATATGAAAGTTGAGTTATGGAATCGTCTTTTTCCTGTGAAATTTCAAACGTTTAAAGTAAGACGAAGATGAAAAAGGAAAAGAAAAAAAAAGAAAACTTGCAAATACACTGAAAAATAGAAAAGAGAATAGAAAGAGAGAAAAACAGCTAAAGGAAAAAAAAAAACTAACATTACAAATAAAGAAAATACAAGTGTATCTTTTCGTCAACTTTGAACTTGAACTAAAATAAGAAAGTGCGGGAAATATTGAAAAAAAAAAAGTAAAAAATAAAAGAAATAAACAGTGAAGACAAAAATGGCTAAAAAAAGAGTAAAAATAATAAAGATAAATACAAAAACCAAACAAATAATAGAAAATAGTAAAAATATCGAAAAAAAAAACAGTGAAGAATCGAAATTGGAGAAAAGTTCCAAAGAGACACACACAATTCGGAAAAAAAAAAATTACTTGTAAAATCAAACTCCCTCTTTCCGTTTTCTGTTCAATTTCCAAGGGCTAACTTCGGCAATTGGCGGCAAATTAATGGATAAAGATGGCTATCGTAAACAAGTCAAGGCGAGCTGCTCCGTGATGCGCTGTGTGTTCGTGTGTTTGTTGATCCTTAAGGAAGTCTTACCTGCGCTCTCTCTGTCTAATTAAAGTGATCCGTGTTTTTTTTTAGTATTTATTTTTTTGCTCTATTTCTCTCTTTCTCTTTTCTTTTCTCCTATGATCACTTTTTTCATGACTTTTTTCTTCCTCTTTCAATTTTTAATCCCTTTTTGTTCTTTGCTTTTTCTTTCTTTCTTTCTTTCTTTCTTTCTTTCTTTTTATCCGTCCTTTTTCCTCTTCCTTATTTTGCCTTTCACTTTTTCTCTTTCCTTTCCTCTTTTCTTCATTTCTTTCTTTCTCGTCTTTTATCTCCCAGTCATTTTTCTCTCTCTCTCTCTCTCTCTCTCTCTCTCTCTCTCTCTCTCTCTCTCTCTCTCTCTCTCTCTCTCTCTCTCTCTCTCTCTCTTTTCTCCCCACAAATTGATGAACCAGTCAATCCATTAATCTTTTTTTTACTCTCCTCCATTATTTTCATCTTTCCTTTCCTCCAATCACTCTTCCTTTCTCTCTCTCTATTTTCTCACCTTTCACTTTTTTCCCTTCATTTCCTTCCTATCTGTCCTCCTAATGGTTTCTATTTTCCTATAACTGTTCCTTCTCCTTCTCTCTATTTATCCTTCGCTCTTTTTTTACTATTTTTTTCTCTCTCTCTTGGTCCTTTCTCCCGGTAAGTAAAGAGGCAAGTGGTAGTGGCAGGTCTTAATCGGAACAAGACGAACGAACGTTTATCAAGACTCTCTCATTCAACTCCTCCTTCTCCTCCTCCTCCTCCTCTCTCTCTCTTATGTTTACACTTTATTTTTTTTATACCCTTCATTAATTCTTCATCCATTTTTGTTGTCTCTTTCATTTTTCTTTTTTTTTTTCTCTCTCTCTTTTCTTTATGTTTACCTAAGTTGCCGCTCGTCTCCTGCCATGTTTATACTCCCGTTTTCTATGCGATTTTTTGATGGAATTTATCATTCTACGCACGGGTGGTTTCTTGCATTTGATCGACTTAAAACTGCATTACTTCTTTATTTTCTCGTTTTCCTTCGTAATTTCCTTCTCCTTTGAGTTGGGTAATGTTGCGTAAAAATTTATCGACTGAATATATATTTATTTTAGTGTTGTTTTTTTTTCTTTATTTGTCTTTATTTTCATTGTTAATTTCGTTTTTATTGGTGTCATCTTATTTTTTTTCTTTAATATATGATTTTTAAGATTTATTTAATGAAGAGGTATATAATTTTTTTTCTTTACAATATTTAACGTCATTTTGATTATGTTTTTTTTCGTTGTCATTTTTATCACTGCCATTTCGTAAAAGCGCAAGTCGAAATCCACAAATCGCGCGACTTCGGTTTTTGCGCCACTGAGCACAAAACAGCGCAAATCGAATTCCTTTCCACCTTACGTGTCTCTCTCTCTCTCTCTCTCTCTCTCTCTCTCTCTCTCTCTCTCTCTCTCTCTCTCTCTCTTTTTCCTTTTTCCATTTTTGAGACGTGAATTCCCTTGAGTGAGTGGAGGCTGCGAGCAAAACGGGCGGAACCTGCAAGCCTTCTGATGCTGAACTGAATTGACGAGAAAAGAGACCAGAAATCTTCATGGAAAGCAGCGGCCAGTGTGCTTGTCTGTCACTGGGAGGCGCTGAAGCTCTGGAGGGAGGAAACGGTGATGTAGGAGAGTGACTTGAAATGGTAGAGTAAAGTGTATGTAGTAGATGGTTAGAACAAGCTGTAGAGTTCGTATGTAGATGAAGTATAGGTGATAGAAAGTGTGAATGAGGGAAGGATGTACGTAGATTGATAGCTAAAGGTGATAGATGATAATAAGGGAGATAGATGATAATAGGTAGAAATATTTAGGCATTTAAATAGATAGGTAAAGTATAAGTGATAGAATATACAAAAGAGATGCAGGACATAGTTGTATAGGTAGATTGATATATAGGAATTAGATAAAAGATTGGCATATGTTTAGTAAAAGATACATAGAAACTGAAGTAATAGATAAAGATACATAGTGTTTAAACAATGAACAGATGATAGACAGGTAAAGAAAAATAGGCAAAAGGAAATATAAGCAACCACACCACAGGACTGAACTAGGTAGATAAAAGTAATGAAGATAAGTAAAGGAAATAATAAAAAAAAAAAAACAGACCAACAGATAGATATATACTGCATTACCTTCCCCTATGTGGTATTAGCAAGGATTAAAGAAATGAAGAAGTTTCCCCCCTCATTATAACTGATAACCCATTTTCTCTTCAAGGGACAATAGAAGAGCATGGGTTATGTGTGCAGAAAAAAGAAAACAGGGTGATAAGCGTGCAAGTATAAAATGTTAAATAGAAAAACACGACTGGAATTTAAACCTCCCCTTTGTGTATGTAAATTAAGACGCTCCCTTTGTACTGAGGTCATTTACTCCTTGTATATATAAAAAGGATGACTCCCTTTTTATCTTATCTCCCTTCCCCCTGTTGTGATCACTCCCTGTATATCACTATGACTATTATATACCACTATTACGACCATAATTACTGTCCTCCCTCCCTCCTCATGTTACGTTTTCTTCTCTCAGTGTAATAATCTCTTTGAGTCTCCCCTTTGCATACTCTTTAAAAACCATCCAAATTTTAAACCAACACAACCCCTGCTGGAGCTGAAACACGGGCAGGAACGAGAGAAAGAGAGAGAGAGTGAGTGAGAGTGAGAGTGAGAGAGAGATACGTGGGCAAGCTTCAGCAGAGGTAGTCGAGAGGAATAAGCAGTCTAACCCCGTGTTGTCTTTTTCTCCCAACAGATGGCATTTTTCCAGAACCGGTCACTCAGTCTGGTGGACATGTACATCGACACCTCAGAGCCCACGGAAAACGTCGGCCAGATTCAGTTCTCCATGGAATACAACTTCAACGAGATGACGCTAATTCTTCGGATCATGCAGGTGCGTGGGAAGGGTGTAGCCAGTGTTGCTTTTTGTTGATTTGTTTCTCTATTTCTTCATATCTCATTCTCTTCTTTTTTCTATTTTGTTATCTTTTGGGTTTTTTTTTTCTTTTCTTCTCCTTCTCTTCTTGCTCCAATTTATTTAGTCATTCCTTCTTTTTTTCTTCTTTTTATATTATCCTTTTATTTCCTGCTCCTTCTTACCTAATATCTCTCTCTCTCTCTCTCTCTCTCTCTCTCTCTCTCTCTCTCTCTCTCTCTCTCTCTCTCTCATTTCTTTTATCTCTTTTACCAGGTGTTGTCTCGTTTAATTTAACAGATGCTCCGATGATGTTTGAATTAAGACAGGTTCAACTTCTTAAATGTGGAGAAGTGTAATCATATAATTGGCTTTTTGAATAGGTGTGTTATAGCTGTGAATAGTTGCAACGATGGTGATTTTTTTTTAACTAGGATAGGTGTGATTTACTATATAGGATAGGTGTCAAATGCTTAGTTGCAGGGAATGTGTTGTTTCGTATCTTTGGTTATTGATAGGTATTGTGATGCTTTTAAATTTGACAGATAGGTGAGGTGTAAAATTCTTAACACAGCGAACGTATTCTCATAGATCTTGTTATACACAGGTGCTACGACGGTACTCTTGATTTAGACAGGTGCAGCTTTTCGAATATTGACTGGTGTGGTCTTGCCTTTTGACAGGTTTGAGTCCTTTACACACTTGTGATTTTCTTTTATTTTCGACATGTGTGGTTTTAGATATAGTTTGATGTGGTCCCTTTAAATTCAACAGATGTAGGCCCTAAAATTTGCAGTTTTGGTTAGGGAGGCGCTGGCGTAGTGGATAAGGTGATGAGCGTGGGATCGGACAGACGTCCACGCGTAGGTTGGGATCCCACGAGGTATGGCCTTGAAACTTTGCCATTTGTCGAGTGGTTTAAAGTTACCTTCATGTCACCATGATACCCAGGCTCTAGGTGGTTACACCAAAGATGCACTTAGGTGGTGATATGGGCCCTAGTATGATTACTACTGTAAATAAAATTGCCTGCGCCACTAATGGGTGGAAGCTTAAGAGTTCTTCCAATACTCTTCATGTTACCGACAGGCGCTATAAGCCAGGACATAAAAAAAAAAAAATTAAGATCAAACAATTGTGAATATTTCCTTTATATCAGATGAAATTTTCCTTGGATCCAGAACAGGTGTGGTTCATAAGATAGGTGACACAGACTGGACCTTGCTTTAGATAGGAACAGGTGCAATTGGGTACTGTTAGAAGGGGACAGATGTTTGTATACCTTTAAGACTCATTTTGGACAGGTATCTTCAGGTGTGGACAGGTGATAGTCGGCCTTTACCTTTAATCCTCTTACTGTCATGGCCTCTATTCTGGCTTAATGAAATTGTCCGGCGCGAGTTTAGAGTGCAATTTCCAGCGACATCAGGGACATCAGAAGGAGTGATTGAGTAGTTCAAACATTTCAATGCGTCCAGTTTGTCTTCGTTCTTTGGCATGGAGTAGAATTAATGGAATGATGTAATAGGTGTCAAATTACCATCAGTTGTCAAAGGGTTACGTTGTAATATTGTTGTTGCTGTCGTTCCTATTGTTGTTGCTGCTGGAAGTTATTTTCTTTACAGTTTCACCTTCCTTTCTTCATTCTCAAAGAGCCTCGTATGTTGTTGCCGTTGTTGTTGTCGTTGCTGTTATTGAAAGTCATTTTCTTTCCAGCATCACTTTCCTGCTCTCACTCCTCGCCTCCTATACCGGCATCTATAGTCTATGCGTGTTGTCTCTCTGCCTTAACAACTTTTGGGTGTGGCTGGGACAGGGACAAGCAGAGGGTGTGACGCAGGTGTGCAGGGATGGGCGTGGCGAGGTGAGAGGTGGGTGAAGGATGGAGGGGCAAGGAGGGACAGGACGGGACAAGGGAAGGGAAGGGAGGGGAAAGACCTCACAGTTTGGGTGTCTCAGTAACTTGAAGGGAAACTGTTATTCTGCGATAGAGACACAAGACTTTTTTCTTCTCCGTCTGTCACTGTGCAGGTAATGACTTTATTATGTGTCTCTTTGTAATTAGGTCTTGAGGTGTAGTGTTCCTTTGACACCTGTGCAGGTAATTATTGTACGAGTTATTTTTCTTTTCTCTTTCTCTGTTTCCTTTGTCGAGTTTCAGTTCAGGTGAGGTAATATGAAAGGTGAAGTTTGAAGATCACGCGGGGACGCCACAGAACACCTGACTTCTGATATCTCAAAAATTTCTGATTAGGGCAGAGAAAACTCTCCTCTTACATAAAAAAAAAAATACAATTATGCTGTGTATGTAGAGGTGACGGTGTATCATGGAGGTCGAGGTAAGTCAAGACACGCACCACCTATAGAGAAATGCGTCACCCACAGGAAATCATATACCTACTTTAGAAAACCGGCGTCAGAATACAGAGGAAAAATGACTCTACAAATACGAGTAATCATATAACCGACAGGAAAACAGTATCAGATGCAGACTATATTGTTGCTACAGATACAAACTATATTGTTACCACAGAAAAAAAAAGTATCAGATGCAGAAAAAGAAGAAACATCCTTTACAGATCATACCAACCACCCTAAGGGAAAAAGATAAGATTACAAACATAGAAAATAATAAATACTTGTCCAGGAGTGAGGCAGGTGACGCTAAGATAACAAAGCATAACGCCATCCGTCCCATACAGATAAGATAATGAGAAGGGAAAACTCAGGTATGTAACAAAGGGATAGGAACCTCTGAGTTATGGTGTTACCTGAGATGAATACTGAAGTAGATAAATGTGTGGAGTTGTACAGGTGTACTTAATGGGTTTGGTGATTTGTACCTGCGAGAATTTTACAAGGAGATCTGGAAGAGGGGATTTAATGAGAGGTAATCGGCTCAGGTATGGGGGACTCTAAATGGATATTACTGTGGTTTAATTTAGAAGAAAGCCTAATGTGTGTTCGTGAGTGTGTAGAAGAGTGGTGTGGTGTGAGGAGTTAAGAGGATGAGGTAGGTACTGTTTAAGAGCGAGAAAGTGAAAGAGAGAGAGAGAGAGAGAGAGAGAGAGAGAGAGAGAGAGAGAGAGAGAGAGAGAGAGAGAGAGACTATTCTTGCTCACTTACTACTTATATATTATGCTCAAGGGGAAAAAGCAGGTACGAGCGCTTTGACTCGTGTTTACAGAATGGCAGCTTGCAGTACACACTCTGCTGCCTCACGCGATGAAGGTTTTGTTGAGGTACAGTCTCATAAACTTGATTATTTTAGAGATCATGTGACAGAAACTAATCTTTTCGTAGGCAGCATCTCAAAAAAACAAAAATTTTACGTATAACATGTCATGAACCATTTTTTTTTTTTTTTCATAGATATTGTCTCAGGATTGTTTGTTTGTTTTTTTCCTAACTTTTAACAGATGATGCTTTAGTTAATAATTCTAAAGATAGTTATTCACGTAATATAATATAAAGATAATATGTAGTGTGTTGTCATCACACACACACACACACACACACACACACACACACACACACACACACACACACACACACACACACACATTCACAGAAAAATAATCAGTAAGTGAATTATGAAAACAAAATATGCAAAAAAAAATAATAATCTACAAAACATCGCGTCTCTTGTATTGTAATGGCGAGTGTATGATTTGGCGGCGTATAGCGTGGAGTGTGGGAGGAAGCACAGTGAGTAGGGCGAATTGTGAGCACCTGTATTTACCTGTGAAGTTGAGGGCTTTGAATTAATTAGAGGCATTATGGGAGCCGAGGTAGAGGGTGTGTGAACCGGCAGTGATCACCACAAGGATTTCAGATTTAGAGGTGGAGATTCAAGGGTAGGTGAGGAACGGAATGAGAGAGAGAGAGAGAGAGAGAGAGAGAGAGAGAGAGAGAGAGAGAGAGAGAGAGAGAGAGAGAGGGAGAGAGAGAGAGAGACTATACAATTGTTAGTGAAATAATTATAGTACGATGATTAAAATTTCCCCTCTCTCTCTCTCTCTCTCTCTCTCTCTCTCTCTCTCTCTCTCTCTCTCTCTCTCTCTCTCATATATAACTTTACCTTTCCAAACGTGACATTAATTCTTCCATTTCTTTTTCTTTTGCCTTGTTTTTCCTCCAAGTTTTCATCAAATCCTCTATACTTTTCCTCATAAACATTCGAATCTTATGAGAATGGAATCTGGGAGTCTTTATTGCGACCTTCATTTGTTTTTTTCCTCTCCCTTCGCTTATTGTCGTAATTTCATGTCGTCTATAGACCCACTTTGTTTTTCTGGCTATTTAATTAAAGTCTTTTCTTTTCATTAAAGTCGTTTTATCTTTCCCTTCCTCGTTGCTTATTAAAGGTAAAGGATGACTGAAAAATGCTCTCTCTCTCTCTCTCTCTCTCTCTCTCTCTCTCTCTCTCTCTCTCTCTCTCTCTCTCTCTCTCTCTCCTTTATTCATTCATTTATCTAAGAGAGAGAATGCTAAAGTAGAAATTCATTATTAAGAGAGAGAGAGAGAGAGAGAGAGAGAGAGAGAGAGAGAGAGAGAGAGAGAGAGAGAGTTGTTATTTCTTCAGCAACTTCATGAGTAACTTTATTAATTTCAGGGTTTTTTATTAATCTTACGTCTTTTGGGAGAGGGCAAGAGAGAGAGAGAGGGAGAGGAAAAGAGAGAGGGAGGGGGAGAGGGAAAAATTAAAAGGAGGGAGGGGAGAGAGTGGGGGAGCTTAGGCAGTCTTTTTCCTCCTCCTTGGTGCATTTGTAGAGAGAGAGAGAGAGAGAGAGAGAGCTCAGTCCCAATTGACTTTCTCTATCAAAGGAAATTAATTTATTCCTGATTTTTTTTTTTTTTTTTATCTTCTGTATTTACTTTATTTTTTATTTATCTATTTTTTTATTAGTTTTACTGTTCTCTAAATTTTTTCATTATTTTTAATTTATTTACTTATTTGATTTACTGATATAGTTGCAATTCTCTTTTCTTTCATTCTTCATTCCTTCATTCATTTTTCCTTCCTTGTTTTCTTCCTTTCTTCTTTCCTTCCTTCCTTATTTTTTTTTCCTTCTTTCCTTCTTCCCTTCTTCCTTATCTACTTTCCTTTTTATATTTCAATTTACCTTTTTTTTTCATTTCTTCCTTCCTTCCTTCCTTCCTTCCTTCCTTTCTTCCTTCCTTCTGTCCATCTGTACTATTTACATATCCTCTTTTCTTTATTTTCCTTCATCCTTATGTATTTTCCTTTCTTCATCCATTCCATCCTTCTTTCTTCTTTCTGCCTTCTTTCCTTACATCCTTCCTTTATTCCTTCATTCCTTTTCATTTTGTCTTTGGTCTTCATCCTCTCTCCCCTTTTCCTCTCTCCCCTCTTCTCCTTCTCTTCGCATACCTCGTCTCACCTCAATGATATTATAACTTTTCCCCTTTTCCCCTTTTCCCCTCTTACTTTTCCCTTTAACTTTCCTCTCTGCATACCTGACCTTCCTTCTTCCCGTCTTTCCCTCTCCTCTCCTCTCTTTCCTTCCTTCCCCTTTACCCTTTCCATTTCTCCCACGCATATTCTTATTTCTCTGTTTTTCCTCTATTTCCCTTTCTCTTTCGACCATTAGTTGATTTTTTCCCTCTTCTTTTTTTTCTCTTATATTTTTTATGTATTTCTGTTTGACTTTCCTGGTTTTTCTGTTTCTTTTCTCACCAGCTTTTCCTTTTTCCTCCCTTCATTTCCCCTTTTTTATTTCTCTATATATTTTTTCCTTATTTCTTTGATTTTTTTCCTTTCTTTTTTCTTCCATACTCAACATATATTTCCCCTTCATTTCTCTTTTTTCCCTCTTTTCCTTTTCCTGTTTCGTTTTCCTTTTCATCTTGACCATTTGTTTATTAATTTCAGCTTTTTTCCCTTTTTTCTCTCCCTTTTCCCTCTCTGCTGATATATGCTCACTTCCGTACTTCCTCTTCTGTTTCCTCTCTTTATCGTCTGTTTCCTCTCTTATAGTTTCTTTTTATCATCCCAATTTATTTTTCCTTCTCTCTCTCTCTCTTACGTATTTCCCTTGGTTTTCATTTTCCTTCTATTCATTTATGTTCATTTTGTTATTCTATCTTATCTCTTCTTCCTTCTCTTCTATCTCCCATCTCCTCGTCTCTTCTTTTTCTATTATTTATTTTCCTCTTCTCTGTGTCTCTTTATCTCTATTTCGTGTCTCATCTCTCATCTTCTCTCCCGACACTCTTATCTCTCATCTCTCCTCGTCTCCCAATCTCCCTCTGTCCACACACACACACACACACACACACACACACACACACACACACACAC
>NC_059281.1:6933300-6940800 GCF_017591435.1 Portunus trituberculatus
CATTGGCTGGAAGGTCACAGTGGGCGGGGCTTCGTGACGTCATAGGTGGTTTTTGTACTCTGATTGGAGGATTTGTTTACCTGTAGGAGGGGCTTTTGTGTGTTCTGGTCCTGATTGGTGGTCTCGGTTCTGACGTCATACTGCTTTCCTTGGCGAGGCAGAAATTAATTAAAAATGTGTGTGTTTGTATTGCATGATTAAAATGTTGATGATGATGATGATGATGTTGTTGTTGTTGTTGTTGTTGTTGTTGTTGTTGTCTTTATTATTTTTTAGTTCTTTTCGTTATTGATATATTTTGAAAGTTTTTTTTTTTTTTACTCTATCTGTTTTGTTGTTCTTATTTTCTTTTTTTTTCTCGTTTTCTTTTATTATTACTACCATCATCATCATCATCATCATCATCATCATCATCATCATCATCATCGTTCATTTAGTTGAGTTAATTGTCATTTTATTTGCTAATCTCACAAAGAGCATTTTTATTATCTATTTTTCTATATTTCCTTCATTCTTCTTCATTTTCTTAAGTTATTTCAATTTTTTAACTCCCTTTTAACATTAACTAAGAAATGAAAAGTGAGAGGGAAAACATAGAAAATACATTAAAAACAGAGGAATCAAGCAAAACAACAACAACAACAACAACAACAACAAACATAACAACAACAACAACAACAACAACAACAACAACAACAACAACAACAACAACAACAAGAGAGAGAGAGAGAGAGAGAGAGAGAGAGAGAGAGAGAGAGAGAGAGAGAGAGAGAGAGAGAGAGAGAGAGACAGAGAGAGAGAGAGAGAGAGAGAGAGAGAGAGAGAGAGAGAGAGAGAGAGAGAGAGAGAGAGAGAGAGAGAGAGACAGAGACAGACAGACAGACAGACAGAGAAAGAGAAAAAAAAAGAAAATAAGAACAACGAAACAGATAGAGTAAAAAAAAGCTTTCAAAATATATCAATAATAAAACAACAACAACAACAACAACAACAACAACAACAACAACAACATCAACAAAACAAAACAAGAACAACAATAAATAACAAGAAACAAGAATCACACCTGCAGAGAAAGATTAATGTGAAAACCTTTGAAATCCTCGACCTTTACAAAAAATTAAATAAAAAGAAAAAAGTTACGTTAATATATGAAACACTAACATTTTTCCTGCTCTTATTCCTTTTATTTGTGTTCACTAATCTATCAGGTTCATTCACTCATTATTCACGTTGATCTAGGTTTATATTACTCATCATTTTGTCTGTCTGTATGTCTGTCTGTCTGTCTGTCAATCTGTCTATGTAAGTCTCTCTCTCTCTCTCTCTCTCTCTCTCTCTCTCTCTGGTAAAATGATTGGCTCACAAATTTTCTCTCTTTCCACCTTCCATCCTTCACGGCCTATCTCTCTCTCTCTCTCTCTCTCTCTCTCTCTCTCTCTCTCTCTCTCTCTCTCTCTCTCTCTCTCTCTCTCTCTCTCTCTCTCTCTCACACTTTTCACACTTTTACTTCCCATCTCGGTTCAATCTTTTTTTACTCTTTTTCTTTCTCTTTTTCTCTTTTCCTATTCTGTATTTTCCCGTTCTCATTCATCCCTTTCCTTTGTTCCTCTTGTTTTCCTTTTCTCAATCCTCTTATCTGTTTTACTATTCCTTACTTTTCTTTCCTTCCTCTTTGTACATCTTTTCTCCAGTCTTTCCTTCTCTTCCTTCTTCTTAATCCTCTTTTTACTTAGTTATTCTTTATTTCTTCTTTTTCTTTATCTCCATCTTCCTTAAGCTCTTTCATTTTTTTTTTGTGGGATTCTCTTTTGTTTCTCTTTTATTCATTTTCTTGGTTATTACATTTCTCTCTCTCTCTCTCTCTCTCTCTCTCTCTCTCTCTCTCTCTCTCTCTCTCTCTCTCTCTCTCTCTCTCTCTCTCTCTCTCTAAAAAAACTCAAATTTCGACAGCATTTCTCTCCCTAAGGTCACCAAATTTTTCAGTTTTTCTCCTTCTCTTTCTCTCTCCCTATTTTCTCATTCCTTCATATGTTTCCTCTCATTTCCCTCTTCACACCAGAAAAGCTCAAATTTCCCCTTACTTTACCTCTTAAAACGAGTAATTCTTTTGTTTTCTCTCTCCCTTCCTTCCCTTTCTTCTCTCCTCGTGTGTTTCCTCATCTTTCCTCCTTATTCTCTTTCCACTGCACACAAACCTCTTGTTATCTCCTTAAACACACCTAATATTCTGTTTTCTCCTCCTCTCTTTCTTTCTCTCCCTTTCTTCTCTCTCTCTCCTCTCCTCTCTTCTTCATCCCTCTCCTTCATCTGTCTCTTCATTTTTACTCATTTTTATTTTATTTTTTATGCACTTTTCTTTTATCATTGTTTTTTTTTCAATGTTTTTTTTCAATAATTGTGCTTGTGTTATTTTTTTTTAGAGACTGAGTTAGAACAGGTAATGAGAAGCAAATGTTCTCTCTCTCTCTCTCTCTCTCTCTCTCTCTCTCTCGCCAACACTGAGAAAAAAAACCCTCACTTTTACTCTCTTTTCCTCCCAACATATCCCATTTACACCCTCCCCTCCTTTTCCCCTCCTTCCCTCCCACACCAGCCATCCCTCCTCCGTATCTCCCTCCATTACTGACGCCCCTCCTTATCTTCCTCCGGCAGGCGAAGGAGCTCCCTGCGAAGGATCTTAGCGGCACCAGCGACCCCTATGTCAGAGTTACACTATTGCCAGACAAGAAACACAAGCTGGAGACTAAAATTAAGAGGCGGACACTGCACCCGAAGTGGCACGAGACTTTCTACTTTGAAGGTGAGAACTGGTAAAGGAGAGGACAGGAGGCGTGAGGTGGGGAACAGGCCTGTGAATGGTTGGAGCTAGAGAGAGAGGCGGAAGGGCTGGAGAGGAGGGAATTTATAGGATGAAATGGGAAGGTATGGTTAAGTGAGTAAGAGGAAGGAGAATATGGTCGTAGAGAAGGAAGTTTGAGAAGAAAAGGAAGAAAAAAGATAGAAAAGTTGAAGGGGTGAGGAGAAGAAGAGAGCAGGAATAGTGTGGTGGAAAATAATGTATGAATTAATGATTAAGAATAGGAAATATAGAGAAGAAGGAAGGAAGGATGGGAAAAAAAGAAAGGTAGAAAGAGAAGTTGTATTTAAGCAAAGAAGGAAAAAATGATAAAAAGGAAAAGGAAAAAGTGAAATAGATAAGAAAAGGAACACTGTAGAAGGAAAGTAAAGAAGAAAGAAATAGCTGAAGCAAAAATGAAAGATAGATAGAGAATTAAATAATTAATTAAAAGGTGTTCTTCTAAGTCTTGATATATGAAGTAAAGTTAGATGAAGGAAAGGAAGAAGGAAGGAAGCAATGAGGAAGGGAAAAAGAATGAATGAATGAACAAAGAACACACGAAAAGTGAATAATAATGAAAGCAATGGAAAAAGAAAACAAAAAATAAGAAATGAAAAAAAAGAAAACAAGGTCACAAGAGGAAAGGAAGGGAACCCGGAGGAAATGAATTAATAAAGTGGGGAAAATGAGGGAAATAAAGGAGGGGAGATGGAGATGGGATGAGATTATAGAGGACGAGAAGGAAACACGGAAGGAGGAAGATAAATTATGGAAAGAAGGGGAAAGATAGAAAAAGGAAGGAAGGAAGGAAGGAGTGGATTGCAAAAGAGAAAGGAAGTAAAATGAGTAAATAAGATGGAGAGAGAGAGAGAGAGAGAGAGAGAGAGAGAGAGAGAGAGAGAGAGAGAGAGAGAGAGAGAGAGAGAGAGCAAGTTTTCAGGTCAGATGAGATCAATAAACATCCATATGGGTTCAATTAGAATAGAGAGAGAAAATATCAGACACACACAGAGAGAGAAAGGGAGAGGGAGAGAGAGAGGGAGAGGGAGAGGGAGGGATTAAAAGAGGCGTAATCAGATCCACGTATAGTATATTTATTGAGTCTCCATTTACGGCTTAATCAAATCACTGGCAATGAGATCACGAAGGACGCTTCAATTAACTCTTGGGTAAAACTGGCAAGTGTCCCTTTCAATTTGTCCGGATTATGAGAGATTTCCACTTGATATTTATTTCCGCTATAGGAGGTCAATTTGCTGTTTTATTTTCCCTTAAGTGTTTTCTTTTCTTTTTACGTGCGCTTTTTTTTTTTTTTTTTGTCTTTTTTCCCCAAGAGTGATTGAGATGAAAGATTTTGTTTTGTTTTTAAAGAGTGTTTTGTGAAATTTTCCACCTCGTTTCTATTTTGGTGGTTGAAAGAAGATTAAGTTGCTGGCGACAGAGAGAGAGAGAGAGAGAGAGAGAGAGAGAGAGAGACAGACAGACAGACAGACAGAAACAGGGATAAGCAGAGATGTAGAAGCACACACTTAATCAGAACTAAAGAAAAATAAACAACAAATCATTATAACGATATCATGAAAAGCAAGAGTGTCAGCGATGATTGAATTAAAAAGGAAAAGAAAAAAAGGGACAGAAAAGCACAAGGGAATAAGGAAATGGCAAAATGAGGTCAGTTAATGGACACGAGGGGCAGGTCAGGATGCAAACAGTGATGGATCTGTGTCGTTGAGTTTAAGCAAAAAAATAGACAGGAGAAAACAAGAAGGAAAGAAGACCACATGAATAGATTAATGAACCAGTTTGTTACAAGTTTACTAAAAATCTTAAACTTTATACGAAAAATGACCAGAAGAACTATACATTAATCTCTCTCTCTCTCTCTCTCTCTCTCTCTCTCTCTCTCTCTCTCTCTCTCTCTCTCTCTCTCTCTCTCTCTCTCATCCCGACCTTCATGGCACCTATTCACCTTGAAAACCCAGCTGTGAGAAGTAATTAATGCAGATCACGTGGGCAAAATGTGAACGATAACAGTGAATAAATGAACGAATATCAATGAATCAATATGAATAACACACCACTTATATGAAATTAAATCCACTACAACTACAAAAAAAAAAAAAGAGAGTTAATAGCAAAAAAAAGTGATGGGGGGGGAATTTCATCATTAATATTATATAAGAGGTAGCGTTAAATCATATAACTGAAAGGAGGCGGTTCTAATTTCGCTCTGATCCAGGTGTTGCGCTGATCACCTGCCTAATTTGTCCGATTGTTCCATTCCCGCCTGAGTGCGTGCGCGTGATGAGGAGAGAGAGAGAGAGAGAGAGAGAGAGGAGGGGTTGACCTAAAGAATATAAGTCAAATGTTAACAGAACACAGAAATGAAAAAAAAAAAGAAGAAATAAAGAGTAGAAGAAAAGGAGAGACAAAAAAGAAAGAGAAGAATAGAAGCTTTGCAGAGAGAGAGAGAGAGAGAGAGAGAGAGAGAGAGAGAGAGAGATAGGCTAAAGATATAAGTGAGGGGTTGTTTGTGAGGGATGAGGGCTAGGAGGAGGAGGAGGAGAAAGAGAGAGAGATGAATAAGAATGAGAAAACAAGAAGAAAAAGGGGAAGAAGAAAAAGAAGAAGAAGAAGAGGAAGAAGAGGAAGAGGATGAGGAAGAAAAAGAAGGACATTAGGAAAGACATAAGAAAGAAAGAAAGGAGGACAAAGAGAAATGATTGATGATGGGAAAAATGAAATAGAGGAAAAAGAAATAAAATCAAATATAAAGAGGAAAAAAATGAGAATTCCTGAGAGAGAGAGAGAGAGAGAGAGAGAGAGAGAGAGAGAGAGAGAGAGAGAGAGACTAAAAAGAATAAATGAAAAAAAAAACAGAGGAACCAGGAAAAAAATATATACATAATGAAACGCAGAGAAAAGGAAATAAAAAGTCAGAAATGGAAATATGAAAAGAGAAAATGAAAAAAAAGGGAAAAAGAAAAAATCGAGGATGAAAGGAAGGGTATGGAGGAATGGAGGAGGGAATTAATACAGGAACAATGGAATGCTGGGAAGGAAACTCTTAACATTTTTCCCTTTAACTAACGCATTTATTTCCTTATTTTTCCCCTCGGACAAAGTTTCTATCTCGGAAATGAGTCATGAGAGAGAGAGAGAGAGAGAGAGAGAGAGAGGGGAGAAAGTGATGAATTAAGAAAGGAAAAGAGGAAAGAGGATAAACGTAGAAGAGAGAAGAGGAAGAGAGGGGAAAAATGGGTGAGAGAGAGAGAGAGAGAGAGAGAGAGAGAGAGAGAGAGAGAATGGAGTGAGGGATTATGATGAAGCAGACAGACACACACACACACACACACACACACACACACACACACACAGAGAGAGAGAGAGAGAGAGAGAGAGAGAGAGATTAATGAAAGCAAAAATTGAATAATAAAATCTCTCTCTCTCTCTCTCTCTCTCTCTCTCTCTCTCTCTCTCTCTCTCTCTCATCCTCTCAACTATCATGTCAAGTCTTACCCTCTATTTCCATATCAATTTCCCCTCGTGTCCCCTCAGGCATCCCCCATATCCTTTTGAATTTTCCTTTTTTTCCCTTCCCTCTTCCATATCTCGTCATCTTCAACCTCAGTTTCCCCTTATATCTCTCCCCTCATTCTTTTGTCACTTATCTGTATTTTTTCATTTTCCCCTCACATATCTTGGTTTCCTGTTATCACTTCCCCTTCTCATTTTCCCCTCTTTCTCTTATTTCCCTCCTTGGCTTTCAGTGTTTCCTTTTTCGAGTCTTTCTTTCTCTCTCTCTCTCTCTCTTGCTCGTATATCCGTGTTTTCCCCTCATTTCCCTCGTTGGATTCCCCTCATCTTCCACCTCATTTTCCCCTTTCCTCTCTCATCTAAGTTTCCGCCTACCTCCTTCCACACCCATCTTAACACATTTCCTATCAGTTTTTCCTCATTTTTTCCTATCATTTCCCCTCTTTTCCCCTCATTTCATCTGTTACCCGACGTCTCAGTTTCCTTCATCTCTCTCTCCCACATATTGTTTCCATTTGCAATAGTTTTCCTTATTTTTTGTTTCCCCTCTTTTATTAATTTTTCTTTTTATTTTATTGTTTTTTGTGTTTCCCTCATATTGGCATTATCTTATCTTGTTTCAAATTTTCTGTTATGTGTCTTGTATTTTTTCCCCTCACCTCTTAAGAAAATGTATTAGATTAAGTGTCCCCTCTGTTTTCCCCTCAGGTGGTTTCCCCTCATCTATCCTATCAGTTTTCTCTCCTCTGTAAGTTGTACTCCATTATGGGAAACATGGTCTGACAGTGAGGGGAAGAGAGTTTATTAAATTTGTCTTCTTTCTCCCCTCAAAATTTCCCCTCACCATCTAGCCAAATTTTCCCCATACACAAGTTTTAAGTAATTATAGAAAAACAGTTCGTCAATAAGAGGGGAAAAGTTCAGCATCCCTTTTTTTATCATCAAAATTTCCCCTTTTTTCCCTCGTTCTTCCCTTAAATGTGCCACTTTTTCCTTTTTCCCTTTTTCCTTACATTACAAGTTACAGAAAACATGCTTTGTCTGTGGAAATATTAAGAGGTATTCATGAACATTTCCCCTCTCTTTTTCCCCTCAAGTTTCTCGCTCCTGTCAATTATTTTTCC
>NC_059281.1:6945800-6948300 GCF_017591435.1 Portunus trituberculatus
CACAAGAGATAACAAACAAAGAACAGCAAACAAATGGATAACAAAAAGAGAAAGACAAAAGCAAGACACTACCACAATAAAAACAACAACAGGTAACAAGAGATAACAATGAGGGGAAACAAAGAACACGAGAGATAATAAACTAAACAAAAAAAATTATTAAGACAAAGAAAATAACAAGTCACAACCATAATAAAACAACAACAACAGATAACAGAAGAGATAAGAACCAGCTGAAACAAAGAATACAATAGATAACAAATAAATAATCACAAAAATAGATAACGAAGATAAAACAAAGAGAAAAAACAAAAAACAAGACTCATAAAAAAAAACAACAACAGGCAAAAGAGGAGGTAAGAATGAACGAAAACAAAGAGGGTAAGAGATGATAGACAAATAATAACAAAGAAATAGATAACGAAGATAAAACAAAGAGAAAGAGGAAGAGAAAACAGTCATAATAACAATAACAACATAAAAATGATCGAGAACAAAGATAATGAACAAAAAATGACATGGAAATGGATAATAACAAAGAAATAACGAAGACAAAAAAAGAGAGACAACAACAAGAACAAGAAAAACAATAACAGGGAACAGAGGAGATTAGAATGAAAGAAAAACAAAGATAATGAACAAAAAAATAACAGAGAAATGGATAATAACAAAGAAATAGATAACGAAGACAAAAAGAGAAAAAGCAAGATAGCCATAATAAAAAAAAACAACAACAACGGGCAACGGAGAAGATAAGAATAAGAAAACAAAGATAATGAACAAAAAAAATAACAGAGAAATGGATAATAACAAAGAAATAGATAACGAAGACAAAAAAAAAAAAGACAAAACAAGACACAAGACACAACAAGAGGCAACAGAGGAGATAAGAATGAGCGAAACAAAGGGCGCAAGAGGTGGTGAACAAGAGATTGAGTCAGGATCGGTGCATTATGGAAATGAGCGAATGAATAAGTCAAGATGGATCACCAGAGGGAAAGATGCAGCGGAACATGGAGAGTTTGAATTACTGCTCACCTCAAAACAGTGATTAAATATTGAGAAAACAACACTCTGATGATTACGTTGTTGGTGGTGGATGTGGTGGTGGTGGTGATGGTGGTAGTGGTGGTGGTGGTGGTGGAGGAGAAAGGGTTATGAAAAATGATGATGATTGTGATGAAAAGAAAGAAAGAAAAAGGAGGATATTTTAAGGTATTGATGATGTTAGTGATAGTGATGGTGGTAAGTGATAAAAGGAAAAAAAAACTCATAGAAAGAAAAAAAAGGAAAATTGATGGGAATGACAACAACAACAACAACAACAACAACAACAACAACAACAACAAACATCCCGTGTGCCAGAGAGAGAGAGAGAGAGAGAGAGAGAGAGAGAGAGAGAAAGTAATGAGTCTTCTCGGCTTTTCCTTCCTAAGCCGCTTTCGAAAGAGAGGGAGGAGGAGGAGGAGGAGGAGGAGGAGGAGGAGGAGGAGGAGGAGGAGGAGGAGGAGGAGGAGAAAGAGAGAGAGACAGAGACGGAGGAAAAGAGGGATGGACTGGATGAGAAGAAAAAAGTAAATGGCGCTCTAGACTTTACCGTTTAGAGAGAGAGAGAGAGAGAGAGAGAGAGAGAGAGAGAGAGAGAGAGAGATATTGGACATGTAGAATGAGAATGGAAAATATTGTTCTCATCTCATTTCCACCCACCCACCAATCTCTCTCTCTCTCTCTCTCTCTCTCTCTCTCTCTCTCTCTCTCTCTCTCTCTCTCTGTCTTCAATATTTCACAAGTGTCCCGTGTTGCAGATTGTCTTGTGCCTTATTCATAGAGAGAGAGAGAGAGAGAGAGAGAGAGAGAGAGAGAGAGAGAGAGCCTGATTTATCATGACAAAGCACCAACATACCAAAACTCTCTCTCTCTTTTCCATTTGTTTACTCACTCACTCACTCACTCATTCACTCACTCACTCACTCTCCATCCATCTCTTCATCTGTCTATCTGTGTATCTATCAAGTATTTGCATTCAAACAACAAGAATAGAGAGCGGGAGTCCTTTGGGAGAGTGAAGGAGTGAGAGTGAGAGGGAGAGAAAGATGAGATTGTGATGGTGTTAGTGGTGGTGGTGGTGGTGGTGGTGGTGGTGATGGTGGTGATGGTGGTGGTGGTGGTGGTCGTGATAATGGTCATGGACATATCTTATTGGATTTTATGGCAGCCGAGAGAGAGAGAGAGAGAGAGAGAGAGAGAGAGAGTGTGTGTGTGTGTGTGTGTGTGTGTGTGTGTGTGTGTGTGTGTGTGTGTGTGTGTGTGTGTGTGTGCGTGCGTGCGTGTGTGTATCACTTTTTGACACCTTCGATAAGATAAATTAATAAAAGAATAGAATAAATAGATAAATAGATAAAGGAAACGGTGAAAATATAAAGAATTTAAAGATACAGCTAAAAAATCAATAAACACACACACACACACACACACACACACACACACACACACACACACA
>NC_059281.1:6950800-6953300 GCF_017591435.1 Portunus trituberculatus
TATCTATTTTTATTAATGTATTTTTCTTCCTCTTTTTTTTATTCTCATATCTTTGTTCAATTTTTATTTGCATTTTCTCTACGCATTCATTTATTCCATTTCCTTTTTTTGGTGTGTGTGAGAGAGAGAGAGAGAGAGAGAGAGAGAGAGAGAGTGTGTGTGTGTGTGTGTGTGTGTTTGTCTGTCTGTCTGTCTGTCTGTCTGTCTGTGTCAATTTCCAGGGATTCATTATTCACACAAGCTTCGTTTATTATGAGAAAGACTCCCATTACCATTCATGCTTTCATTCACTCATGTGTTATTCATCCGAGGTTCATGAATTCACAAATGGTGTTATTTTGTCTTCAAGCTCGCCTGTTTACTTCACTTTCCGGGTTTCATATTTCATTAAGTTTAGTGATAGTAATAGTCGTAGCAGTAATAGTAGTAGTAGAAGTAGTAGTAGTAGCAGTAGTAGTAGTAGTAGTAGTAATAGTAAATGCTGGTAATCTCCGCCTGCTTTTGTATTTCCATCTGCATATAATCTGAACTCATTTAAGAGGGAGGTTTCAAAGCATTTATCCCATTCTTTTGGCTGTCTTTGTTAACATTGCTCGGGAACTGGCATCTAAGTGGGCTTTGCTTTTTTTGTTTAATCGCTTTTGTTGTCCCTTGTCCGGTTTTCTCCTCTTACATGAAAAAGAATAAGAAATAGTAGTAGTAGTAGTAGTAGTTAGTAGTAGTAGTAGTAGTAGTAGTTGTAGTAATAGTAGTTAGTAGTAGTAGTAGTAGTAGTAGTAGTAGTAGTAGTAGTAGTAGTAGTAGTAGTAGTAGTAATAGAAGAAGAATGCATGACTATCTCTTTCTGTAGCGGCGATCCATTAATATCATAGTCAGACCCACAATGCAACTCTCTTTTCAACTATCATCATTTCAGTGTCATTTAATATTTCATGGTCCATAAAAGCACAGTGTTCTCTTACCTTTGTGTAGCATTTTTTTCCCTCCATGATATATATACTCCCATTTTTCTCCTTTTTCTCATTGATTGAATAGAACAGATTTCACTTCCAATTTACGTTTCAAGGTACTTATTTTTTTTTTTTAGGTTTTTCATTAACTAATTACAGAAAATACGTTTACCTTTTATTTCACTATTTTTTTCTTAATTTCCTTCTTTTTTTTATTAATTTTTAGTATTTTTTTCTATTTCATGTATTTATTTTCTGGATTTTTTTATGTTCTTCATTAACTAATTACAGAAAACACCAATACTATTCTCTTTCATCATTTTTTTTTTCTTAACTTTCTCCTTTTTTATTTATATTTAGTATCTATTTTTCTATTTCGTGTATTTTTTTACTCTATATTTCAATGCACCACAACTTCTCTCTGTCTAATAAATCGCACATTTATTTCAACACTCATTTTTCACTTTTTTTTTTTCTCTCTCCAGGGAAAGTTGGCATAGTTTATATATTTTTCCCCTTCCCACGTTATTTCTATACAAAAAAGTAAACATATATATGGATTTTCTGTCTATTGCATTGGTATACGCGGCGTGAAAATTCGCTTTGCTATTGTATTTTATCGTTTGTTGTTGTTTTTTTCCTTCTCGTTTACATTCATCATTTTATCGTCGTTGGCCATTAAAAGCAATGCCCGCTTCCCGTTTTCTATCGTTGCAAAGAAAGAAAAACAGGAAACGTGCAAATGAAAGGCTTTATCTCGTTTTCTTTTCGGCGTTTTTTTTTTTTCAGAACCGGTTTATGCGCGCGATTTTCTTTTTTTCCATTTTTGTCATTTTTTTCGTCTTTTCTTTCAAACATTTCACTTAAAAGAAACATTAAGTGCATAATTATCTGACTGCACGTGCTAAGAGAGAGAGAGAGAGAGTGTGTGTGTGTGTGTGTGTGTGTGTGTGTGTGTGTGTGTGTGTGTGTTGGAATAATAGTAGGATAAAGAAAGGGAAGAGGAGAAGGAACAGAACAAGAACGTGAAGGAGAACAAAATAGTAAGGAGATGGTGGAGGAGGAGGCGGAGAAGGAAGAAGAGGGGGAGGGGAAGGAGGAGGAGGAGGAAGAGAAGGAGGAGGTTATTTGAGTAAGAGCAGACAACGAAGACGAGAAGGGAAGGAGGAGGAACAAAAAACAGGTAAATGGAGGGAGAAAGTATAATAGGAGCAAACATTCAGTAGGAGGAGGAGGAGGAGGAGGAGGAGGAGGAGGAGGAGGATCACAATTCTCTCCATTCTTCCTATCAATGTGCAATACTCATTTCTCCTTTCCCTCCTTTCCCTCTTCACCCTTCCCCTCCCTCCTCCCTCCCACAACCTCTCCCCTCTCCCTTTGTTTTTTTTCTCTACCTCTCCCTTCCTCCCCCGCAGCTAATCCTCTCCCGAACAATAACACCTCTCTCTCTCTCTCTCTCTCTCTCTCTCTCTCTCTCTCTCTCTCTCTCTCTCTCTCTCTCTCTCTCTCTCTCTCTCTCTCTCTCTCTCTCTTCACCATCCCAACACTCA
>NC_059281.1:6958300-6970800 GCF_017591435.1 Portunus trituberculatus
TGTGCCTTTGTAACTGCATAGTGTTGTCTTTCTTTCTCTATTATTTGTTCATTTTTGTCTTTTTTTCTTCCTTTTTTTTTTCTTACTTATTTGTAGGTGATTAATATCTACTCTCAATACTGACTGTTTCTTCTATAACTTTTACCTATTCTTTCGTAGATTGCCACACACCTGTCCTCAACTCTCCCTTTTACAAAAGTCAGATGAATTACTTTGATACGTTTACGTCACCAATATCTTCCCTCATTTTTCTCTTCTTTATTCTTCATTTTACCTTAAATGAGGTAGACTAACTCACCCTATTCTGTCCTAAACTCCTTAACACCTGTCCTGGTGTCACTAACACCTGTTGACATTTAGAACTCCACAACACTTCATTATTTTTCTCCCTACTTAGACAAACACACCCAGAGGCTCATTAACACCACCTTGTGCACTAACACTTGTAATTCCAACACAATACTAACACTAGCGGCTCCCTAACACCTGTCTCTATCAATACCTGTCACCTAGTAGCACCTAACCTCCACTAACACCGTGCCCCGCCACACAGGCAAGGCGGGCAGCGGCACTTCGGAGACCAAGCACTGGAGCGACATGATCACCAAGCCTAGGCAGACAGTGGTGATGTGGCACCGCTTGAAGCCAGAGTGAGCCTCCATGGCACTTCCTGCCCTCCCCTGGCACCCCTCTTGTGTGAGGTGACGGGGGAGGGAAGGAGGGGAGGCATTGACCGACCAACCAACACCACCACTACCCACCACCACCACCACCACTATCACCAGCAACTACAACTACAACAACTGCAATCTGAATCTCGCTCAACCACTGCGTCTCGAACCCTCGAACCCTGAGAAGGGGAGAAATTAGAGCCAAAATTGATTAGATACAAAATATAATGTCATTCTTAGTAATTCATGTCAATCACGTACTTGAAGAGAACTGTTGCATATCTGTCCGTAAATACGTGCAGTCTTCACCCCATGGTAGTTATAGCGGCGAGTGTGTGCGTGCGTGCGTGTGCGTGTGTGCGTGAGTGAGTGAGTGTGCGAATGCGTGTGAGTGAGTGCACCACCACCACCACTACCACAGCAGTAGCGGGCGTGTCCGGTGTGCGAGTGCCCTCAACCTACCTGTCTCCCCCGCACGTCGCCGGCCGCCACACCCCCAACCCCTACCCCTGCCGCGCTGACTCGAACCTCCTGAAAGTACCAACCACACGTATACAATCGAAGCGAAGTCAAGCGTTCCCTGTATGAATGTAGCTGACGCCACTGCACGCAATCCAAGCGTCACCAATATGCAAGACTAAAGCTGTAGTCGACTGGCTAAGCAAGATACACAAACACGCTCCTAAGCAAAGTAAGTAAGTAAGCAAGCAAACCAGCAAGCAAGCAAGCCAAGCAAGCGTCACTACCTCCCCTTTATTACCCTGGCCGCCTTATCCAGCAACATGAACTACGTAACTATTCCCCTAAACGACGCACAAAAGATGATAAAGTTAAAAAAAGACGCGACGCTGTTAACTGTTTCCTTAGCGTTCGTTCATTCCTTGGTTGAGTGTTTGATTGACGCGAAACACACTTGCTTTTAAGACTCGGGGCTCAGGGGACAGCATCCACCCCAGCCTCCCTCCCCCTCTCGCCACCCACCGTCCCCCTGCCCCGCCGTGACTGGACAGGCTCCACTAAAGATTCTAAGGGGGGCGTGGGTGAGGCCGCGGCGAGGCGAGGTATGCGGACGTGGCAGTGCGGTGCCCCAGCCCGAGCATTTGTTAGCGGGAGGCAGCCTCGGTTATCTCTTGTTATCGTTGTCGTGGTCGTCCCGCGTTTGGGTGGCGGTGCCCGGTGGGTGGTGGGCGCCGCGGGGCCTCGGCAGCCTCGCCACCAACCACCCGCTTGCACTTCAGTGTTTTTCACGGCCCGCCGCCGCCGCCGCCGCCGCCGGTGCCGTTCTTTCGTATTGTTTGATAGAAAATGGTGGAGTTGTAGGTAAAGTTTTTTTTTTCTCCTCGGATACTGTTTGTAATGGTCATATACATAATATATATATAAATATATTTTGCTTTCCTCGGTTGATACATGGTAGGATCTCTTTGTAATATATTGTATATGTGGCTCAATACATAGAGATATATAAATATATATATAAAAAAATGAATATATGAAAACAACTTTAGCGTAGTTGAAGATAAAAAAAAAACAACCCCCTAAAAAATACAAATAAAAAAAGACAAAGCATAATTCTTGAAGTACCGCGGAGTGACACACACGGGACGGTCGCCGTGAGTCGCGGCGTGCGCAGTGCTGCCAGGCTCAGCGTCAAGGTCTAGCGAATGGGATGGTGGACCTTACAGCACGTGCCATACACTGACAGACATTAACATATTACTGTATTGGACGGGGGAGCCGCGCCTGCAGGCCCGTTCCTTCGCTTTGATCAAGGCTTGTTCTACACCCTCCCCTCCTCACACCCCCTATCCCAACCATGGCTCCCCACATTTCCATACCCCCTCCCATCACGTCTCCCGAGTCAGCTCTCCTCCTCCACTTACCACTCCTTTATACTTTGACCTTCCCTCCCCTCGCCCACGTCCCTTCTCCCCCCTCTCCCCTCCCCCCTCCACCACCACTCCTGCCTTCACTCAATTGACCATTCGCACAGGGCAGCTAATTATCATATTTTGGGGGGTATGTACGTGTCTTTTGCTGTTTATGTGTGTGTACGTATTATGTAAACAACTAGGCAACCAACGAAAGGCTCTCTCTCTCTCTCTCTCTCTCTCTCTCTCTCTCTCTCTCTCTCTCTCTCTCTCTCTCTCTCTCTCTCTAGGATCCAAAGAGCTGGCCTCCAGATCCTCGTATTTTTCCTCTTAGAATATCGAAGCCTTAAATGATTGAAACTGTAATCCTTTCCTCTTTTCTTCCTCCTCCTCTTCCTCTTCCTCTTCCTCTTATTCCTCTTTTCGAAATCCAGTGCTGTCCCAAATTCACTGTACTTAAGCAGTTTTTCGCCTCTTAATGTACAGTAAACTATTTCTTAAGGTAAAGACAACATGCAGTCCTTTCGTCTTCCTCTTCCCTTCCTTGACCTCTTTTCTCCCTTTCATCCTCCTCCTCCTCCTCCTCCTCCTCTTCTTCCACTTTTCTCTCCTTCGCACCACTCCACAGCCCCTAAATCTCTTCCGCAAAGCTTCCTCCTCCTCCTCCTCCTCCTCCTCCTCCTCCTCCTCCTCCTCCTCACTCGAGTTTCTGGTACCGTTGGGATCATCTTTACACACACACACACACACACACACACACACACACACACACATGGGTACACATTATTTATGCAAAAAGGCCTAAGAACCAAACCCAAAGCACACACTACACACACCAACACCCACACACACACACGCACACACACACCCACCCACACACACACACACACACACACACACACACACACACACACACACACACACACACACACACACACACACACACACACACACACACACACACACACACACACCTGTATATCTGTATAGCGGTGGTGAAGTAGTTTGTGATGTACTATAGATAACTGTCATCGTGGAAATCTCTCTCTCTCTCTCTCTCTCTCTCTCTCTCTCTCTCTCTCTCTCTCTCTTACTTCCCCCGTACTCCGGATTCTAGCCAATGACAACGCACGTCTTAATTGTATTTTTTGGACCAATGAAGCACCGTGTCTCTTAAAGTGGGCGGGGCCTTTAGTGAAACCAGCCAATCAGCGCATTGCTCCCTTTCCCTGACAGCCAATCACAGTGCTTTATTCTGGCTGGTGACATAACTGGAAAAAAAGTGAAAAATAGAAGGAAATTATAATGGTATGCAAATTGACCTTGAGTAAAAGTGATAGAAAAGTTATTATAGACGGTAAATGAATAAGTCGACGTGTGTGTGTATGTATGTATGTATATGGTTGAGTCACTGACATGTGTGTGGTTAGTATACGTGCATGCATACATACGTGCTCTCTTCGGCTTGTGATACATATCGTGCTGTTTTATTTGTGTATTCTTTTTTTATGTATGTTTAGAAAAATGTGTTGGTGGAGAAAAGAAAAAAAGAAAAAAGAGAAATAACGAGGAATGATAATAATTGCTGTGATAATGATAAATTTTGCTCTGTGACTTAGGAAGATGAATAGAAAAACGAAAAAAAAATGGTTAAAAAAAATTACAATATTAAACTATTTTTTAAGGAGAAAAAATTAAGAGAAAAATATATTACGAAAAAATGATGAAAAATAACACTACTACTACTTCTACTACTACTATCACTACTACTACTACTACTAACTTACTAACTAAAAGAAGCAGTATTGCCATCAGTATTTCCTTGTTTTTTTCTAAGTGTTGTGGTGGGCGAGCGTGATATGAGCGTTGTCAAGTCACTCTGAACGATCCTTTCTGAGGCATCTCACAACCCGAGCGACCATGATGTTGTTGTTTTCAGAGTCCTTCAGTCTGTATCAAAGCCTTTCGGATATTTCCTTCTCTGTGTGTGTGATGGCGTCCCCTTTTCTCCTTTTCCTTCCTCCCTTTATCCCCTCTTCCCTTCCCCTTTCCCCTTTTCTCCTCTCCCTCCTTCTCCTTCCTTCATTCCTTCCCGTAGACTCTTTTTTTCCCCTCTCCAGCAGATTTAAAGGGGGAAATTATCAATATCCAGAAGTGAAGAATTTTGAAAGCGTTAGTTTGCGAGAGAAAAATATTAAGTGTTTAGGGAAAAAGTGAGTATAAAGTCCTTTGGTGTGATTTTTAGGTTAATTATCTTATTTATTAGAGATAGTGTGTCTTACGGTGATGTGTATTTTTTGCCTAATTTAATGGGTTTGTTGCATTAGAGGTAAAAAAATAAATTATGGTGATGATGATGATGATGATTAATGATGGTGATGCTTCTATGTGCGTTTAAGTAAAACATAAAAATGATGACAATAGATACATCAAAAAATATATATCTAAATAAAAAATCGGTCAGTGGCAAGATTGTTTTTTATAATTTAGATACCGGGGAGTGTTTTCTGTGGTGAGCATTCCGTTTTCTTCCATGAGTAAGTGAGTTGCGTTTTCTGTAATCATTCCTAGCGCGTGTATTACATTTTCTTTGATGATTACTAGTCCCTTAAGTTTTCCATGGTTATAACTAGCGTGTGCATTACGTTTTCTTTATTACTAGCGTGTGGTACGTTTTTTATGGTTATCACTAGCCTGTGTCTTACGTTTTCTTTTTGAGTAAGTACTAGCGTGTGTCTTAGAGTACCGCCTAACGCAGGTGTAATGAAATACAGTACTAACGTTGTTTGTATCGCTAGGATTAGCCACTCAGTCATCGGCTAGTGAAGTTATTCAGTCCCAGAATTAGAAGCCAAGCTGACGTACGTACTCCTACTCAACCAAAACAATAACGATAAAAATAGTGTAAAAAATGTATAAGGATCACATGAAAACCAGTTACTTCAGTTTGTTTTTGGACTGAGTGAAGTTTTTGTTCGTTTCTGTTTGTCTTTCTCCCTGTAAACTTGTCTGATTTTTTTTTTTTTTTAATTGGTAGATAAAGTGGACCTGACTTAACTTATCCCTGATCTGAGTTAAGTTAAGTTAGGTGAACTATCTATCAATCCACCCGTCTGTCTATCGGCATATTGATCTATCTTTGCGTAAAAGTAACGAAACTTAACCCATTCCAGAAGTGACTTGGGTTGAATTAGACCAACTATCCATCAAATTACCCACGTATATATGTTTATTTGAAGGTAACCTAATTTAACCTCACCCAAACTGATGGAGGTTAAATTAGGTACGTTACCCTTCTATCTATCCATCTGCTTACCTCTCTATTTTATCTATTTATTTACCCTAACCTAACCCAACCTAACCAAAGCAAACTCAACCAAACCCAGCGTGACCAAAGATGTAGCTACTGTGTCTGGTCTTCATGGGGTCCACAAAGTAACACATACTAATAATAAAGGCCAGAACTTTTTGATAATAGATATAAACTAAAAAAAAAAAAAATAATGCCGTACTATGGTTTATGAGTTTATTTTTCTATCACACATATTATTTTCCGTTCGAATATATGAGCTGTGATTTCTTGTGTTATTTTTCTATAGAGGCTACGAGAGTATAGACGCTACCAGTAAATAAAATAAACACAAAAAAAAACAGTAAATAAAAAAAAAGTGTAGAGGCGTTGAAAAGTGACCCCGTTGAGGAACATAAAGAGAAGAAAGGTTGACAAACAGATGACAGTCGCTTGTTCCCGCCCTCCTTTCGAAGCTTCCGGCGCGCGCGAGTGAACCAGTGAACCAGTGAACCAGTTGATCCGCTGCTGTCTGTCTGTTTGTCTGTCTGTCTGTCTGTCTCTGTTTTGTCTGTCTGTCTGTACATATTTTAGCCATGCGACGTCTTTCCCCCTCATTCCCTCCCCCCCCCTCCCATCTCCGCTTTGAAAACCCCGGTTGCCCTTAACAGTGAATGTGATTACAACTTAAGAAATATAGTAATGAAACTCAATGGATATGTGTTTTATTTCATTGTCCCTTGTGTGTGTGTGTGTGTGTGTGTGTGTGTGTGTGTGTGTGCTTCCTTTTCTTTTTTTTTTTCTTTTTGTTCTTTTGTATAACTCCATGGTATTTGTTTTGTCGTAAAATGTCACACTGAGATAAGGAATAAGGTGAGTAAGGGTTATTGTGACTCTCTCTCTCTCTCTCTCTCTCTCTCTCTCTCTCTCTCTCTCTCTCTCTCTCTCTCTCTCTCTCTCTCTCAAATTACGTATTATATTGAAAAGGATGTCTTGTTACTTTGATTCTTTTTTATAGTCTACGGAAATTTCTATTTTTCACCATTATTTTCATGTACTTCTTTCTCATTGTGATTTTAATATTTTTTTCGTCAAAGTTCATCACAATTTCATTTATTTTTACTTTGATTTTTGTAAGATAATAAGACACTGCAGTAACGAACTATTAAGAACCTAAACCACATATTAAGGATTTCCAAGTAAACACACCACACCTAACAAAACCGAACTTGCATCTTCATCTTCATAACTACACGCAGAGGATGAAGAATGAAAGAAAAGAACGCTAAGAAGAGAACAAAAACCTGAAGAAGTTCTAAATTACTAAAGTTTGAAGCCTCGAGCGAACCAGTGAACCAGTGAAGCAACGAGCGAGTTCAGTTCCTCCGAGGCGAACCAGTGGCGGAGCAGCAGAGAAGCAGAAGAGTGGAGTGTCTCAGGTATTTTTCAGTGGGATTTTAGTTGTTAGTTCCCTTTAACCCTTTCAATACTGAGACATTTTTACCTTGATTTTTGTGTATGGTTAGACGATCTTATTTGCATTTGGAAGGGTCTGTGGAGGTCAAAAGAATAATGGCCAGAATCTTTGCTATTCTAATCGCAATTCTTGGTTCTGAATCTGTATAAGATCACCAAATAGTGACCAGAGTGAATATGAAAACTGAAGAGATTAAGAGTGGATTTGTTAGAACGTTGCTTGACTTCCTTTTTGGCGAATTTGTCTGTAAATGTTTAATAATTAGGTTAGAATCGAGTGTATGAGGAAAAGTCTTGTAGGTTATGCTTTTAGATGACTTATTATGCTGCTTAATTCGTGTTTATGATTTGATGTGTCCAATGTTTTAGGCGATTCTTTTTTATTTCATTTTTTAGGTTCGTTATGCCATTGAATTTAGTCTAGTGGTTAGTATTTTTTTTCTTTTTTCTTTATTTCATTTATTTATTCTTTTTTTTGGGGCTAAATGTATATTTGACACTATTTACTTTTTTTTTTCAGTTCTTTAGTCAACATTTAACGCAGCATGTCAAGTCTCTCTCTCTCTCTCTCTCTCTCTCTCTCTCTCTCTCTCTCTCTCTCTCTCTCTCTCTCTCTCTCTCTCTCTCTCTCTTAATAGTGTTTAATTAATTCATCTTTTGGCTATTCATCTACTTAACCTTATTGTCTTATTACACTGCTACCTGGCGCATTAACATAACAAATTCACTGAAACCAAGTCACATCCACCTTTATTACTCCTTACTTCATGCTAAGTTGCCGCTCGCTTCACATCGTGTCAGCAAAACTAGTCTATTTAGTATGTCATTCTCCATTTCTAGTCTAGTGTGCCGTTCCCTTATCTCTGCCTCGTATACAGAATCGCTTTGCACTCCCACCACGACGATATCCAAAGACCCCAGAAATGATCAACCGGGTTCTCAAGACCATTTCACTCGCCAATAACGAAGAAAACTTGTTAATCCATCACTAGAACCATAAAAACGTCTTAAGAAATCAAGTGGCGCCTCATGTAGAGCCTTTAGAAAGCAGTGGAAAGGAGATGCGGGCTGGAAAGTCACCGGAAAACAGTCTACCAGATAAACTCCACTATCATTCGCAGTTTCCTACTTTTTTGAGCCTCTGAAGTGCGTCTACTACATTAGGACTGGCCCTGTGAATATCGGAAGCTTGGAGTGTTTATATTTGCAGAGCGTTGGGGCCTCTGATAACTGGCCGGCTCTTCCATTTACGAGGGAATTACTGCGAATGTTCATGGAGAGACTCCCTCCCCCTTTACTATTAACTGGTGAGTGGCTGTTATATTTTTACGGGAGCATGATAGGAGAGAGAGAGAGGTGAGTGTGGAGGGGGTGAGGGATATGGGTGTGGAGGTAAAGAGGGAAGGGTATGGAGTGAAAGTGAGAGGAGTGTGGAGGGAGGGAGAAAGGGGTGTGGAGGGAGAGAGTGTGAGGGTGACATGTAGAATAGAATATTAAGAGAGAGAGAGAGAGAGAGAGAGAGAGAGAGAGAGAGAGAGAGAGAGAGAGAGAGATGGGGTGACATGTACAATTGAATATTAGAGAAAGAGAACCAGGAAGGGATGTGGGATAGCATGTTGATGATCACTTTATATCTAATTAACTTTGTCAGGCTGAAAGTATGAGTCATATTAAGTATCAAGTATTTTGTTCTCTTTTTTAAATTAATTCATCATATCATAGAATTGTATAATAAAGATCACTCCTACAATGAGGGAAGACAAAGAGGCGTAGTATTATAATGAGGCAAGGCTGAATGTACCTTTATTGTCACCGTAAATATAAACACCAATTAATGATGTCCTTTTATCGCAAACTCATCAGTGTTACAAGCTGCAAACACTGCGAAAACACAACATTCCCCATAACCACACACACACACACACACACACACACACACACACACCGTAATTCACTAAACCTTTCAAACTCACTCTCTTCGATCGGTATTTAGAAACACTTTGCCCTCTTATTACGACTATTTGCTAAAGCCACAGAGATTATTGACCTCGTTCTGAAATGTTTCTATTATTACGCCCTTCAGTACCATGACGCGTTTTCATATTTATTCTGGTTCCTTAATGGTAATTTTATACAGCTTCAGAAGCTTATGTTGGGATTGAAATAGTGAAGACTGTTGCCATTAATCTTCTGACCTCTATAGACCCTTTCTAATGTCAATAAAACCGTCTAATCATATCCAAAACTCAAGGTAAAAGATGCGTCTCAGAACAGGAAGAATTAATAATGAAGAAATCACATTAATCTTTCGCTCCAACAGTAAAAGGAAACCTTCAAAACCCGTGTAGCTTTAGTCGGAGTCTTTTGAAATCGGTGTTTTGAGAATATGGTCTTAAATCAACCCAGACACACCAACAATTCATTACCACTGCCAGACGTACGACAAGCCCAGCAATCCCTTAAACACTGAACTAATCCCATTTAGGTATTCCTTTATTAACCTGCCATGCATTACAGGTGGACAGGTGGGCAGCCTGGCGTGACGGGCCTGCAGGGGAAGTGGAGGCGGTCGTGACGGGAAAGAGGGGAGAGGAGGGGAAGGGGTCTGAATGATCCTGTCTCTCCCCTTCCCTCTCTCTTGTCCTGCCTCTTCCCTCTCCCCTCTCCCCTTTCCCCTTTCCCCTCACTGAATTATGGCAGGATGTTGAGTATCACTATAATGCAGGTTCTGAATTACCATCGTAAAGTATATGTGCAGAGAAAGAGAGAGAGAGAGAGATGAGTGAACTGCTTCGTATATTGGTTTATTTTCATAATTATACCCGTCCATGAGAGAGAGAGAGAGAGAGAGAGAGAGAGAGAGAGAGAGAGAGAGAGAGAGACTTAAGTGTTTAGCATATTGGTTTATTTTCATTATTATATCCGTCTTTCTCATAGGAACATTATTTTTATTTCTTATGTTATTTGTTTATCTATTTTATCTATTTATTTGTTGTTGTTTTTTCGTTATTATCGGCTTGGCAGTGTCGTGTATCCAATTGCCATATCATTTTTACCGCTATTTTCATTTCTACACTTAACTTTAATGTATAATGACACTTATTACGAAAAGGAGAAAGTAGGATAGTTCATCAGAGTAAGGTAGGGATGCAGAGGTACTTGTGATACCAGTTACCGGGAGAAAGATTGTGGGTAGACAGAGAATAAGATAGAAAGACGTGCTGAAGCGTGACGTGAATGAATTTGTACTAGAAGAAGAGGACGCAATGAATAGAAACAAATGGAAGGTTTGCTCAAGCGGCTGACCTTGCTACACAGTGGGAATAAGGTCGTATGAAGAGGAGAAATAGAGGTACTTCTGAAATACCACCAGTGTTCTATGGGACTCGTGTTTGTGGAAGTATTGACCACAGTGACAGATAAAGGATCAAAATTTTTAGGGGGCAACCTGAATTTCTGTACCCCTTGAGATTGGTGGCGAGCTTTATCAGCTGGGGATTTTACTCTTTTAAAACTTAGCAATCTTGAGGGCGTTTTTAAGCTATTTATTGTGTAATATGAGCACTCATGATTTATCAATGTTTAAATAATTAGATTTATTTTGCTCAATAATAGCTTTTATTTATATTATTGTTCCATATAACTTGCTCCTTATATACACCCTCGCTCATAATAAAAAAAATTAGAGGCTTCAGCTCTCTCAACCCCATCCTGGATCCACCACTGATTGACTGGTGGAACAAAGAAAGAGAAGGAAGGAAGTCATTAGGATTTCAATTCGCTACTCATATTTTTAATCATCCTTTTAGCTCATCTCTTTAACTCCTTCAGTACCATGACGCGTTTTCATATTCATTCTGCTTACTTTTTGGCGATTTTATGCAGCTTCAGAAACTTAAGTTGTGATTGAAATAGTGAAAACTTAGGCCTTTATTCTTCTGACCTCCATAGACCCTTCTTAATGTTAATAAAATCGTCTAATTGTACGAAAAAAAAAATCGAGGTAAAAAAAAATGCGTCCTAATACTGAAGGAGTTATGATTGGCTACTTCTGTGACTTTTTTTTTTTTCTTCTTTTTTTTTTATTGTCCTTTTGCATTCCTTGGCTAGCAGCTTTGCATCAAAAGCGCCAAGGATCGACTGATACAAAGTGCCCCGTCTTGTGCACTGTTTGGTGTTAGTCAAGCCTTATAGTGCGAGAAAAGGCATTTGTTATTTTTGGCTCCTTACTCGACCTCCTTAACTTACTTGATTGCTGCATCTCATTATACTGCTAGGGAAAGAACACGTCTTGTTCTTGGCACTCTAATCATCTCCCTTGCTTTTCCTGACTCGAATATTGTCCACCAGTGCCTACGTTTGTGAGTACAGTCCCTGATCCCATACAATATCACGGTTCGATCATCTATTGTGTTCCTTCAGGAGGTTGAACTTGAATAACAACAAAGCCTCGCCACAATGCCTTATGCCAATTATCCACTTCCTTCTTAGAATGTAATTTAGGATGTCACTCACAGGCTTTGCTTTTCTTCGTTTCTAATGTTCAATTCTTCTGTATTTTTATGCTTTCGATATTATAATTCCAAAGAAGCTGTATAGGATTTAGTTACAATGTGTGCTGTGTAGTTTTCTGTGTATAATTTGATCAAAGAGAAATATATTTTAATGGGAAGCTAAGGAAGGTTGCTCCGTTCTGACTGTGACTGTATAACTGGATGTAAACTTTTATTAATTGTGTAAGACTTGGAACTCCTCATATAGCGGAAAAAGGATCCAGACTGTAACAGTGAATAAGAAATATATATATATAATTCCTACCTTGAGAGACGGTGGCGTAGTGGATAAGGTGGTGAGTGTGGGATCGGACAGATGTCGAATCCCACCACGTGCCGCCGTGAAACTTTGTCATTTGTCGAGTGGTTTAACGGTACGTATGTACAGTACAAATCACCATGATACCCAGGTTCTAGGATGGAGGTTTAATTATCTTACACCAAAGTAATTTGGTCATTAGGTACCACTTTAAATAATGGATGGAAGCTGAACAATGTTTCCCATACTCTGCAAGTGGACCTACAGGCACTCTAGGCCATAACATGAAAATAGGAAAAAAAAGATAGAGTTTCACATTATTGTAAGTACCCGATTCAGGTTTACAAAGATACTTTTTTATCCAGTTAGTAATGTAGAAAA
>NC_059281.1:6975800-7055800 GCF_017591435.1 Portunus trituberculatus
GTGTGTGTGTGTGTGTGTGTGTGTGTGTGTGTGTGTGTGTGTGTGTGTGTGTGTGTGTGTGTGTGTGTGTGTGTGGTGTGTGTATGTGTATGTGTGTGTGTTCGTGTGGTGTGTGTGTGTGTGTGTAATTCACTGTTTGATCTGCTGCAGTCTCTGACGAGACAGCCAGACGTTACCCTACGGAACGAGCTGTGTGTGTGTGTGTAAAATAATGATAATAATAATAATGTACAGTTTACTGGAATTGCAGCATACCCACACTAAAAATGTCCATAGGGGAAGGGGAAGCTTAAGAATGGTTCACTAGCCTAGTGGTCTATCGCTTGCAGCATGGTGAGGATCCACTGTGGTGTGTGTGTGTGTGTGTGTGTGTGTGTTTTATTTTGTCTTTCGTCATGAATGGGGGATCGTGCACTGGCTAGACCCAGACCAACACCACCTCCGGCCGGTGTGTGTGTGCGCGTGCGTGCCTTCGTGTGTGTGTGTGTGTGTGTGTGTGTGTTCGTGTGGTGTATGTGAGGAGGTCGGGAGAGATGACATGGTAACGCTCTGATCACAGGGAGGGACAGGGCATGGCCCAGGAGGGGAAGGTCAAGCTGATAGATCTTAAAGGCTTATTGTTTTAAGGTGGTTGAACCAATCAAAAGGAAAACTGAAGCCTTCACCTGGTGTGGGGCTAGTAGGTGTTGCTACTGAGAATTTGTATATCCAGGATTGGCAAGGATTCAAACGCTGGCGTCTATATGGCTCTCCGTGATTCTGAATTCCTTATCTCTCTCTCTCTCTCTCCCTTCCGTCCCTCCCTTGGGAACAAGTAAATCCTTTGTTTACAAATGTCTCCAAGCTAAAAAGACACACGGCTGTCCAGAGAGAGAGATAACAAAATAGAGTAAAAAAATTAATTGGACTGTGCAGTACCTATGTAATGGTCAACGTCCGGCAACTCCACTTATCATTAGTACAGTACGCGTGATATTTTGTTACCTTAGTTTTTTTCTTATTTCAGTGAGTTTTATTTATCTTGGGTATTGTCAATCTATGATGGCTTAATTAACACTTAACTTCATCAAGAACATTTTATTGGTTGAGAGAATAGAACTAAAATAATGGATGTCGACATCGGTCTTGGAAACAATGCGTGTCGACTTGGCAATATAGACTCGTATTGTTAAAAGAAGAAGAAAAAAAAACACAAGCATTTCGGTTTTTCATTAGGCGACGAAATGGAGTGTTGTATTGTGAGAAACTGGTAGATTATATAAGTAAATCCTTCGTAAAGTTAAGACAGTAGGAGGAGTTAGAAATGGAAAGATGGAAGGATGGAATGAGTAAACAAGATAGTTGAGGGTTAAACACTAATTGCTATTATACATACAGCCTTGATATTGCTCACACACACACACACACACACACACACAGCTCCTTGTGCCTCCCGTGATTCTCTCTCTCTCTCTCTCTCTCTCTCTCTCTCTCTCTGTCCTGTCCTATCCAGGCTGTTCGTTCGCTAAGGTTTTGTTATTACCGACGCGCTACCGACAGGTTTCGTGATTTCCACCTCTGTCAGCCTCCTCCCTCCCTTGAGCATAATTAGCAAATCCTTTGCAGACAAACGTCTCCGAGCTAAAAGGGTATACGTGGCTGTCCAGATGGAGAGGTAGTCGGACTTTAGAGTGTACCGCATCATTAGTGTTCGACTCGCGTTGTGTGACTAGCTGGAAATAGCTACCTGCCTCTCCGTTCATGCATATAGTGTCCACGTGGTAGTCGGAGCAGTGAGCGGCCGCACCCTGATGCTCTTTGCCCTTATATTGCAACGAGTCACCAGGTACGGCGCCGCGTCTGCTCCCGCTCTGAAAAAAAGGATATGATCGCATTTTTTAAGCGTTTGGTATTCTTATCTCTAATGTCACAGGATCTAGTGGAGGCTATCAGACTTTTCAATGGTGCTTTCTTGTTGCTAGTAATAGTCTAACAAAGATTCTACATTATGAGAAGGCCACATGTAAGTGCAAGGGAACGTGATTTGTTATTTGTACTGTATTCTTTCTGTTTTTTAACTGGGTTAGGTACTGTGATTTTGGCCCCCACCTCCACTACTGTTAAAAAGCTCAAGGTGAACTGACACGATCCTTCGTGTGTGTGTGTGTGTGTGTGTGTGTGTGATTATACATGTGGCTTTCGAAAATCTAGTGGCGAAAGAGCAAGTGTTTCTGAATGCAGTGATATCAAGGATGCCTGGGTGTTCGTGATTCCAGTGATCGTTTAGCAAGGATACCGCCGGGTGTTAGAAAAGGAAAGCACATTCATGGGGACGTGACTAATCATTTCTGCGTCTTACCTCCTTTAACATGTTCTGGTAGATATTAGTAGAATTTCATGATGCCAGAGATAGTTTAACAAGAACTCTGCATCAAGAAGGAGGGGCATTGGGGGAATTTTGACCAATCATTTGTGTCGCCTTTGAAAAGTTTCAATATATATGCAGCAGAATTAGTAAATCCGTGGAAGTTATTTTAGTGGAAATCTAGGCAAACTTTACTTAGCTTACTTATCTTTGGCTAAAGTAAAGTTAGTAAAACATGTTATTCCTCACGCATCTACGTTACTACTACATGTGAGCGTATACAAGGAAAACATAGTTCATAGCGGTATGGTGATAATCAGGAAGAAATGAATACGAGTCAGTAATAGTAGTAGTAGTAGTAGTGATGAGTCAATAGTAATAGGCATACCTTCACCATTACTCACGGAAGGTCAATAGAAAATCAAGAAGGATGCAGGAGAGAATGAGGAAGAGAAACTAAAAGAAACTCGAACGCCTCATTCACACACACACACACACACACACACACACACACACACACGGTCGGAGTAGTAACTTATTAAAAAAAAATCCAATTTATGCCATTTTCTCCAGTCAGTAATAAGGTATCAGAAAACCCGTATTTACATGTTAAACAAACCCAGATCTCTATCTTAATACAATCAAATTCTTTATATAAGCGCCAGAACACTGGTATACTTCAATATTCGATGCTCTTTTGTCTGTATGTCAGTAGAGCCTATTTTATGTGAATGGAAATACAAAATAAAAAGAATCATGTAAAGAAACTATAATAGAAAAATTACAAAAAATGATGAATAATAAAATAAAAATGAAAGAAAGGAGAAAACAGAAGACTAGGTTGGTGAAAAGGAACACTGAACCGCCCTAAGAGAGGATCGAGTCATGAGAGGGAGAAGGGAGATCCAGTCATCTATACATTACCTCGGCGTCCTTTTGTTGACGTTTGGTGTTGGCGCTTGGAGACACCTGTTGGAGGGTGGCAGCAGGTGTGTGGCAGGTGTGGCAGACAGGTGTGGACTAGTGTACGTATATCAGGGCGTGTCTGGGCTCATTGATGTGGAATAATGGCGGTCTGGGTGGAGTTCTATGGGGGTATGCGGGGTATTTCAACATGCGGGTGTGGGTAGGTGGGTGTGTGCATGTGTGTGGGTGTGGGTGTTAGTGGTGTGTGTTCTTGGGTTGTGGTGGGTGTAGGGGTCAGTGGGTATGGGTATGGGTATGGGTACGAGGGGTGTGATGGGTGTGTGGTGTTGGTGCGTGCGTTCGTGTGTGTGTGTGAGGGGACAGTTTCAGTAATTGCGTTGGTAAAGTTTGTTCTACTTTAGCTTTTTAATTCACTAGATGCTGATTGTGAGGCGTTTCGTATTTCTTGGTGTATTTTGACGTGTTCTTAATTGATGTGAGGTATTAATTCGCTAATCCTCCATATTTAAATTCTAGTTGAGTGTGTCCAACCATATCTAAGTATAGTGATTGACTGCGCCTTGTAAATTTAGAAGTAACTGTGATGAATTTTGAATGTATAATAGAGGTGTGAAGGGGTTGGTGAAGAGGTTAGGTTAGGTTTAGGGTAGATGAAAACCCGATTATATAACTGTTTGGTCTTTATAAAATTGTTAAGCAATGTTAGATGTTGAATATTAGAATTAAGAGTGTAGTGTTGTCTGGTAAACTTCCGAGACTCTTATCCTGAGCCCCTTCAGTACCATGACGTGTTTCTGTATTTGTTTTGCTTACTATTTGATGACTTTGGACAGCTTCAGAAATTTGTGAAGATTGTGGCCATTAATCTTCTGACCTCCATTGACTGATCCTAATGTCAATAAAATGGTCTAATCGTACACAAATCTCAAGGTAGAAATGTGTCCCAGTATTGAAGGGTTTCTTTTGATGGTTTTCTTGACATTTCTTTTATAGATTTTTGTTGCATTTTTTTTTCTTTTAGCTGGTGCTTTTTGTATATAAGAAAGAAACTGATAGCTTTTTCTTACATCTTGTCAACTCTGTTAAGGCTTATTTAGTGTTACAAGTGTTACTGGTGGCTCGGGTGATGGTGGTCATTGTTGTGTCTGTCAGGCGGGAGACTAGGGTTTAATTTCCTTGCTGATAATGATTACAACTAAGCTCTATTTATTTATTTTTTCCACCAGATTTTTTCTTAGCTCTTTTTGGCATCTCAGTAGGCTTTTTTTTTTTTCAAAATATTTTGCTTTTTTGTTGCCAATGATCATCGCCCCTCTTACATAGAATGATAAATAAGTTAGAAGCACCAAGACGTAACCTTGACGTCTTGATGTTATTCCAGCAAAAATAGAAAATAGAGAGAGAGAGAGATGTTACCAGAATAGTTTAGCTAGCTATTTGATTTATTTCAGACATGCTAAGAGTTATCCTGAGGAAACCGTTTTGCTTCAGGATTATTAGATTGATGTTTTTAATAGATATGTATATCCAGTCCAGCAACGTGTGAATAATTGTATTTTACAATTCGCCAACCAGTAAATAGACTTGTAAATACTCTGTGTATGATTAAGAATATAAGATAAAGACTAATTAATGAAACAGGATACACTTTCTCTTCCACTCTCCCCCCCCCATACTAAGACCAACACACACACACACACACACACACACACACACACACACACACACACACACACACACACACACACACACACACACACGGTAGCTCAGTGGTTAGGCGCTGGCTTCACAAGCCAGAGAACAGTTGATTCCCCGGCCGGGTGGAGATATTTGGGTGTGTCTCCTTTCACTGCAGCCCTGTTCACCTAGCAGTGAGTAGGTACGGGATGTAAATCGAGGAGTTGTGACCTTGTTGTCCTGGTGTGTGGTGTGTGCCTGGTATCAGGCCTATCCGAAGATCGGAAATAATGAGCTCTGAGCTCGTTCCGTAGGGTAACGTCTGGCTGTCTCGTCAGAGACTGCAGCAGATCAAACAGTGAATTACACACACACACACACACACACACACACACACACACACACACACACACACACACTCACACGGAATGGATCAAGTGGATAATGAGAAACTAATCCTGAGAGAAGAATATGACATTAGAAGCACAAGATTGCATAGTAAGAAACTGAGGAAGGGAAGATGTCTGAGAGATGTTAAAAAATATAGTTTCCCGCAAAGATTTGTTGAGACTTGGAACAGTTTGAGTGAGGAAGTGGTGTCAGCAATGAGTGTGCATAGTTTTAAAGAAAAATTGGATAAGTGTAGATATGGAGACAGGGCCACACGAGCATAAAGTCCAGGCCCTGTAAAACTACGACTAGGTAAATACAACTAGGTAAATACACACACACAGCACCTGTCACACCACACAGTAGAAAGATATGCTATCAGCCACCACATACCAGGAAATTAAGTGCGTATCGTGTATGCGTATCTTATCTTCCCCCTTGAGTTTGGAGCGCGAGAGGAGCTGTCTACCTGTGTGAATATACCGCTTCTCTTATCTCCTTTTTTGTTATCCTTTTATGGTGGTTATCTTGCCTTGACTCTCAGATGGAAGGGTTGTGTTGCATGACTTCTGATTGGCTTGATTGGTTGATTGGCTAGGCTGGGCAGGGCTGGGCTGGATGAAGTGGTGTTGTGTTGCTTGTCTTGTCTTGTCTTGTCTTGTTGCCGTGTTGAGTCTATTACTTGTCTTACGGGTGAATTTCTGGTGATGATTTGTTTTTTTAATCTTTGTTTGAGTAAAGTGAAGTTGTCGTAGGTAATTAAAAACACAGCAGGTTACTTATGTCTCCTTGAGGAAGCTCTACTACTTTCTATATGAATTTGTGATATGTGTTGCTTTTATTGAAATGCACAATTTAAATCTATCTTACGCATAGAAATTTTTAAAAAGTCACTGTTGAAGTATTGGCAATTGTGTGCAGTGATAAATTGAATAGTTTTTTTTCTTTTTTAATATTGTTTTATTAATGACAGTTCACTTCAGTAACTGCTACTCCTGATTCTTCTTCCTGGTCATGCTGTTCCTATTACCTGCTTCACTGTTCTAATTATCTCTACTTTTATTCCAGCTCTTATTTACTATTGTCTATTCCTTCTCCTATCTTTATTCTTTAATAATCCTAGTTCTGTTCCAGCTCTTATCCCTGTTGTCTGTTTCTACCCTTGTTGTTTTAAATATTCCTACTTTATTGCTTTTGATATTCCTATTGTTTATTCCTTCCTTTATTCTTACTCTCCAATACTCTTAGTTACTCCTGTTCCAGCTTACATTTTTGCTATCTTTTTATCCCTATTCTTTTAAATATTCCTACTTATATTCCCATTCTTAAATATTGCCTGTTCCCATTCTTATCCTTGTAAATATTCATAGTACTTCTACTCCTATCACTAGTGCTCCTGCCACAATTACTATATAAACTACTACTACTACTACTACTACTACTACTACTACTACTACTACTACTACTACTACTACTACTACTACTACTACTACTACTACTACTACTACTACTACTATATATCGTGAACTAATATTTTTTCTTCTCTCTGGAATGAATTAATGTTTTTTTCCCTTTATGGTACAGAACATTCAATAATTCCTTCCCTTTTACCTCATGTGTTGCTATTAGTGGGTGGAATAATGATTGTAGAAATGTAATAGTTTAATAGTGTTCCTTCACATTTGGGTACATTTTTAACTTAGGGGTTTCTAGTATTGCCTATATAGAGAAACCTGCTTTGTCATTCACCATGTAACCTTCCCTTTAGAATGATGATGATGAGAGAGAGAGAGAGAGAGAGAGAGAGAGAGAGAGAGAGAGAGAGAGAGAGAGAGAGAGAAAGCAGTAGGTGAGAGGGGTAGTAGTAAGAGTGAGAGCATGAACTGAGTGAGTCTGGGAGAAGTGATGGATGACTTGCAGTGGTGGGGGTGGGAGAGTGAGAGGGAAGGAGAGGGAGAGAGAAGGAGATATGATGACTTGTGTAAAATGCTTCTCAGTGATATTGTAAGACATGACTTGTGACTGAGTTTCTGTGTGTGTGTGTGTGTGTGTGTGTGTGTGTGTGTGTGTGTGTGTTCTTTTTATATTGGGTTATTATGTGATATATTCTTCTCAGTATTTGTTTTAATTCTTTCTTCTTTCTGTTTATCTGTTTTTCTTCCTTCCTTCTTTCCTTCCTTCCTTCCTTCCTTCCTTCCTTCCTTGCCCTTTGTTCTTTCTTTTTCCTCTCTCTCTCTCTCTCTCTCTCTCTCTCTCTCTCTCTCTCTCTCTCTCTCTCTCTCTCTCTCTCTCTCTCTCTCTCTCTCTCTCTCTCTCTCTCTCTCTCTCTCTCTCTCTCTCTCTCTCTCTCTCTCTCCTCTCCTCTCCTCTCCTCTCCTTCCCTCTCCAAACCCTCATTACAATATACGTACCACAGGAAACACACACAAACAACTTATAAATCAAACCAAAACAAACTTGACAACAATAACTCCCTCACTTGCATACTTTACCAATAACAAACATACAATAACACACAAACACACACCCACTTGGCAACACCACCACCACCACCACCACCACCACCAGTCCTAGTTCCCTAACATCAGAGGTATTCGTTCCCTCGATAGTGCATCAATATATCAATGGTGTAGCATGCGAGTGTATTGAAGTGGGGAGTGGGGGGATGGACAGGGAGAGGCAGGGAGAGAGAGAGAGTGGTAATGGAGAGGGTGGAAGGAGGGAGGAAAGAGAAGAAAGGGAGAAGAAAGTGAAAAGCATGTAGTGTGAGATTTGTGGAGAGAGAGAATAGGAGGAGGAAAGAAGGGAATGGATGATAAAGAAGTGAAGTAGTGAGGGATACAAGAAAGTGGAAGAAGAAATAAAGAAGGGAAGAAAAAGAAATTGTGATGATGAGAAACAGGGAAAACTGGAAGAAGGTAAGAAAGAATAAAGGAATAAGGATAAAAAAGTAAAATAAAGAGATATGTAGAAAGAATGAAAGAAATGAGAACTAAAAATAAAATAAGAAAAAAAAATAGTGAAGGCAAGGAAAAAGTGAGATCAAGCAAGGAAGAAGGATGGTGGTAGGGAGAGGAGGAAAAGAGTTATGCATGAGGGAGAAGGACTGAAAGAGAGAGAGAGAGAGAGGGAGAGGGAGGCAGAAAGGATCAAATTATGTCTTGCAGCAAACCTCCTCACTGCTGGTACAAATTCTGAGCCTCTTCCTGTTACAGTTGCTTCACTTTTTTGTATGATAATGTTCATCTTGTTTTCTTGTGTGTATCCTCACTTTTTGACATCCTTGTGGCTTGCTGGGACTCATAAAACACTTCTCTTTGTGTATGCATTTAAAAGCTTGTGTAGTGTGTAGCTGAGAAAATATGCATTGTGAAGAAGTATTAACTAACTTTTCTTGCATTTGTATTTATTTTTTTCACTTTCTAGCTTCTCTTATCTTTGAATGGATGTATTTTTTTCACTTTCTAATATCTCATCTCTTTGTATGGATGTATTTAGGAATTTTTAGTGTTATGTGTAGCTAAGAAGATAAGTATTGTGTAGAAGTATAGGGTAACTTTTCTTGCATTCATATTTGTTCTTATTTTCTCACTTCTTGATGCCTTTGTGGCTTTGCTGGGATTTGCAAAATTCTCTTCTTTGCATGTATACTTTTAAAAATCTAGTGCTGTGTATAGCTAAGAAAATAGGCACTGTGAAGAGGAAAAATCGACTAACTTTTCTGGTGGCATATTTTTGTAATTGTATTTATATCCTCACTTTCTGATGCCCTGTGGCTAGCCGGAAAACACTGGTCTTTGTGTGAATGCATTTAAGAACCTCTAGCATTTTGTGCAGCCAGATAAAATGAGCTTTGAGAAGGAAAAACATTGCATATTATTCTTTAGGTGAGTTACATTCACAAGTTGCAGCACTACTTGTCCTTTCCTTTGCTGTGTGTGTGTGTGTGTGTGTGTCTTTCAGTTCCTTGTGATAGTGACAGTGTGAGGTTTGGTTTTGTTACTTTTCTCATATTTTGGTGGAAATAATTGTTTGTTTTCTGTCCTAAGATGTGTTTTGTTCATGTTATTGTGCTTACTTCCTTTTCCTCTTCTGTTAGATACAGGGATTTTATGCAAGGTTGAGTTATGTTACGTTGCTCTTTCACTGGATAAAAGTAGGTTATTTATTTATCTATTTGTATATATTTTTGTTGTCTCCAAATGTGTTTTGTTCATATGATTGTATTCCTCTTCCTATTCTCCTCTGAAATGCAAGGCTACTGTGAGTCTCATGTAGTTTTGTCTTAGGTTGTGTTGTCTTTCTATGTGTCTTTACCTGTTAAGATAATGAACAAACTCCTCCTTAACAAGCATCTGTCTCCTGCATTCACAGATGTAAGGGACCATTCTGCCAGTGAGTGAGAGGATGGGAAAAGAGAAGGCGAGTGAAAAGAGACAGTGAAGGATGCTGGTACCTCCTTGATTGATTAAAGAGAAAGAGAGCAAGTGAGGTCAGTACAGAAGAGAAAACCAATAAATCCAAATGTGAAAGCAAGAACGAAGGAAAAAAAAAACACAGGCAGCTAATGTAAATACTCAAGAGGAAGGAAGACGGATAGACAAAAGAGGAACCCAAATAAACCCAGATGCATAAGTGAAAAAAGAGAGAGAAAAAGGCAGTAAAGGAGAGAAAGGGGGTGACTCGAAGATGCCACGGTAGGAAGAGACGCCCCAGCCCACCTTCTGCCCTCCTGTGTCCCTCCCAGCACCGGCAGTAGGGGGAGAGGGAGCACCATGCCCTCCCTCCTGGCCTGCTTCGGGTGTGGGGGCCGAAGGGAGAGCGATGACATCACCACTCTGGACTATTGCCATGCCTCCCTCACTGATGTACCCTCCGATGTGTTTGCCTGTGAGCGCACCCTGGAGGAACTGTACCTTGATTCTAACCAGGTGCGTTCGTGTGTGTGTGTGTGTGTGTGTGTGTATTTTAAGGGTTTTTTTTTTTTTTTTTCTCCAGTTTTTGGTTGTTTACTAGTTTTTTTTTGTGTGTGTGTATTTAGTTTATTTTTGGGTATGCAATATGTGTGTTTGTATATCTAACTAGTTTTTTTTAGGTGTGTTTTGTGTGTTTATCTGCTCTTTTTCATATGTAAACAAAATATGCTCATGGAACAAAAAAGTGAGGAAAAAGAAAACTTGACCAGGGAAGAGGATATTAAAATGTAGGTCAGCTTTTTTTTTTTTTTTTTTTTTTTTTTTTTTTGTTTGACACTTTATTTTGAGTCTGATCCCTTCTGTTCTGTTTTCATGCATAATCTAATTTAGCCAAGGTCTTTTTTCCAGGTTGATTTTGGTTTATTGTGTGTATTTACTTGCTTGTGTCTTTTGCAATGTATGTGGAGCTTGAGTTATATATTATTCAGTTTCCATGTCTATTTTTTTCAGGTTTCATATTTGCTTGTTAACCATTTTTGTAATATGTATAGAGCCTAAACTACACCCTTATGGTTTCTGTGTCTATATTTATTCAATTTTCCTTCAGTTGGACATGAAGAAAAATAACTTTCTTCAGCTGAACTTATCCTCTCAGTTTTCCTTAAGTCATACATAAAGAAAACAAAAAAAAGAAGAAAATGTTTCCTTGATCTGAACTAATCCTGTGTGTGGTGCAGCTGAGGGAGTTGCCGCGCCAGCTGTTCTACTGCCATGGCCTGCGGGTGCTGGGCCTGAGTGACAATGAGCTGACAGCACTGCCTCCCGCCGTGGCCTCCCTGATCAACCTCACCAACATTGACCTCAGCAAGAATGGTGAGTGAGGGAAAGAAGGACACAGGCTGCTCAAGGGATTATTGGTTACATCAATGAGGAAAGTGGGAATTTTTTTTGTTTTTAAGTATTCCATTTCTTATATATATTTATTAGGATTAATATTAAGTTGAAATAAGTAAAATAATAATAGAATTTAGTTTGAGGGGCTTTTCATGTGTTATATATATTAATTAGGATTAATGTTAGGTTGAAACAAATAAAGTAGATTTTAGTTTGAAGCTGCTTTCAAGAGGGAGTTTCCAAGTTATTTATTCTCTAAGTTTGGATTATCTATTTAACCGTTCTTTGTGGGGATTGGCACCTCAGTAGGATTTTTTTTTCTTTCATATTTTCTTTTTATTGCCCTTTGTTGGAGCTTATCTTGCTAAAATAAAAGATCAGACCACTGAGATTTTTCTGTAATTTTCAGTTTTTCTATCATCTTGTTCCTCTTTTTCTCTTTTTCTTTTTTTTCCTCTTTCCTTTCTCTTTCCTTTCTTTTTCCTCACATTTCCCTTTTTCTATCTTTTTCTTACCCATTTTTTCTCCTCTTTTCTCTCTGCCACTATAATTTTTCTTTGTGGCGTCAGAAAAGAAATCAGTCATTCATTTTATCAGTCCACCAATCAGTCCCTCATTTCCCTTCAGCCATCTCGGACATCCCGGATAACATCAAGGGTTGTCGTCACTTGTTGGTGGTGGACGCCAGCATCAACCCTCTGTGTCGCCTGCCGGAGGGCTTCACTCAGCTACCCAACCTGCAAGAGCTGTACCTTAATGACACCTTCCTTGTAAGTGTGCTGGCCTAGATGTGTGTGTGTGTGTGTGTGTGTGTGTGTGTGTGTTTATCTAGTTGTGGTTTACATTTGGGGAGTAATCTCATAGTATCCTGTCTATATTCAATATCCAGTTTCTTTGTAAAAGCACTTACATTTTCAGCATTTACAATATCCTCACCATGTATATATGTATGTTTATTGTTGTATTTGATGTGTTTGTCTCATTTATTCTGATATTTGTTTCCTATGTGTGTGTGTTTTTTTTTTTTTTTATTTATATCCATTTGGTCTTGTCTTTGTATAGATTTTGTGTTTTTTTCTTTATCTTTATGCATCAGTACCTTATTGTTATTTTCTTCTTAAGTGTACCAGTTAGGATGTATTATGTTGCATTTGTCTCTTGTTTTGTATTTACATTTGTCTTTCTCCCTTTATCCTTGTGTTTCTGAGTTTTGTTGTATTTAACTTTTTTTATTCATCTTCACTCATTGTGTCTCCCTTTCTCTCATCACTTGTTTTGATTTTGTGCTTCCATGTGTTCTCACCTTGAAACCTTTTATACATCCTTGCTTCTGGTTTTCCCCTTCATTTATCACATTTTCATGGTATTCTCCACGTTCACATCTTCCTTTTACCTTAAAACCACCTTACACATTGACTCACTCAACCTTCATTCTCTGACCATTTCCTTTCTCCATATATTTCCTTTACACACCCATGTACTCCCACTTACCCCATCTCCTGCAATACCACATCCACCACATCCACCTGAACTATAGCAAAATGAACCACCAAAGGCCTCACCACTTACTATCCCTACAGGAGTATCTGCCAGCAAGCTTTGGTCGACTGTCACGGCTGAGAATCCTGGAGCTGAGAGAGAACCAGCTGAACACTCTGCCCAAGACCATCGTGCGTCTCACCAACCTTCAGCGGCTCGACATTGGGCAGAATGACTTCTCTGAGCTGGTGGGTTTTGCTGTAGGAGGAGGAGGAGGAGGAGGAGTGGGTTTTGCTGAGGAGGAAGAGGAGGAGGAGGAGGAGAAGGAGTGGTGGTGGGTTTTGCAACAGGAGGAGGAACTGGTGGGTTTTGCTGGAAGAGAATGAGGAGAGGAGAAACTGATGGGCCTTGTTACAGAGGAGGAGGAAGAAGAGGAGAAAGAGGATGTATTGGTGGGTTTTGCTACAGGAGGAGGAGGAGGAGGAGGAGCTTGTGGGTTTTGGTACATGATGAGGAGGAGAGGAGTAATTTTATCTTACATTTCCTATTTCATATCCCTTCTTTTTTACATTTTTCCTTGTTTCCTTTCTTAACCCATCATCCTTCGTTCCTTCCTACCTCTCTCTCCTTTCACCTCACATTTTTCCAACATTCCTTTTATTTCACCCCTCATTTTCCCTTCCATATTGTTTTTGTTTCAATTTTTCCACTCCATTTCTCTATTTCCTGTTAAATCTCCCTTCCTTTCCATATTTTTACACCTTCTCTTTCACTTTACCCTCATTATCTGCTTTCCATATTCATTCTTATTCTTACTACCTGTTCCTTTTTACCATTATTTCTTTTCCCCACAAACAGCCTGAGGTGATAGGCAGCCTGGCCAACCTGACAGAGCTCTGGTTTGACAACAACAAGGTGAAGTCACTCCCTCCACTGCTGGGTCGTCTGAAGAAGCTAGTTCACGTTGATGCCTCCAAGAACAAGGTGGACTGGGTGGCTGGGGATATAGAGAGTTGTACATCCCTTACTGACCTCCACCTCTCCTCCAACCATCTCAAGGTGTGTGTTCTGTTTTGTGGTGTTGCTTCTGTCTTGTTTGTTCCACTTTTTCTTACTTTGTGTGTGTGTGTTTGTGATTTCAATGTTTTTGTTAGTTTTTCTTGTGTTTTCTCTGTTTGTTGTTATATCTTCTGTTTTTTGTTAGTGTTTGTGTGTATTTTGTGTTTTTTATTCCTATTTTATCTATATGTGTTTTATGTTTGTTTCTTAAGTTTCTTTCCATTTAGTTTTTCTTTTCTGTCTTTGTATTAGTTACTGGTTGTGTCTTTTGTTTTACCTGTCATATTTTAAGTTCTTTGTCTATTTGTTCCATTTTTTTCTCTCTTCACTCAGTTCTTTATCATATTTGTTTCCTTGCATAATCTCAAATTCTTATCATTCCAGTCTTTATTCTGCTCTGTTTTCTTGTCCTCCATATTCTTGTCTTGATCTCTTTCCTGCATCCTCTTATTTCTATCTCATAATTTTTTTTTCTTTTTCTAAACATCCATTCTTCCTTATCATTGTTTTCTTGCATTTATCCTCAATTTATGTATATTTCTTTCTTATATAAACAGTAGCTCTCCCTCTACCTTCTGCTCCTCCTCCTCCTCTTTTTAGCTCGTCTCTATTTACCTCAAGGTCTTACTGTTTTCTCTACTCCCCTTGTCCTTCACATCTCCAGTCTTTCTCCCTCTCAGTATGTTTTCTCCATCCATTCCCCTCAATATCTCTTCCTCTTCCTTTTGTCTCCCTCATTTGCCTCAAGGTACTTTTATATTTCACCTAGGTTCTTATTCATGTAGTTTCTCTTCACTTCACATCTCCTTGAGCTCTTTTAAGCCTTCTCTGCACAGTCACACTTACCTTGAATGTAGATAATGCTGGCACTGTGGTTTGTGTGTTTAGATGCATTTTCCTTCATGTTTTTCTTCATATTGACCATTTCACTGCCATATGGAACAATTCACAGCACAAGCAAGCAGTTTATGGAATTAGTTTTATAAATATGTATAAGAAAAATGGTTTGAAAAGAATAGATTGGGTTATTTTTAGACATTGTAGTGTTAGGAGATGGCTGAACAAGAAGGAAAGATGTCCATGCATGGTTAGAGAGTCAGCAAAGATGTGTCAGTTAGCAGTGAAAGGTTGAAATAAGGAAAAATAAGGATAAAAGTAAGAATAGAAGTGATATTGTATTATGGTTGATTTGTTTAGTTTCAAGCTCCTTTGTATTCTTTGTATGAAAGTAAAAATGTAAATGATATTTTAAAGGAAATGTAAGAATAGAAATTACCATGAAAAGGAAAAAAAGAATGAAAAATAATAGTGTAAAATAAGAAAAAAATATATAAATGACCCAGTGCAACTTCCCCCATTTGTAACAGTAGTAAACACTCCTAATACCTCAAACACTAACAAAGACACACTTGATCCTGTATTACCATCACCTCACCTTGATAAGTTCTCTTGGTAGTGACAGTAGCATAGCAAACAGCATTATCTTCCTTCAGACACCATTCCCTGGCACCAAACACCATTCTCTATGCCTCAAACACTAACAGAGGCATTCAAATCCTAACCACCATCCCCCTTACCTATTTCCTCACCCTTACAGGAGCTGCCGGAAAAACTGGGTGGGTGTAAGCAGCTGCAGGTCCTCAAATTGGATGACAATGCACTAACACACCTGCCAGAGTCCATTGGGGGCCTGGCGGAGCTGCAGGAGTTGGTGGTGACGCAGAATGACCTGGAGACCCTGCCTGCCTCAATGGGTCTCCTGCGTGCCCTCCACACTCTCCACTTGGATGATAACTTACTCACTGGTGGGTTCATTTCTATCTAAGAGGGGAAATCTGGCTGAGGGCAATAAAAGTGATTAAACAAAAAAGGCTAACTTGGATGTCAGTTCTCGAGCAGGTCTGAGAGAGTTAGCCAAAAGAATGGGATAAATGTCTTGAAACCTCCTCCCTCTTAACTGAGTTCAGGTCATAGGATGATGGAAATACAGAAACAGGCAGGGAGTTCCAGCATTTACCAGAGATGGTGGGTACATGTATAAATTTCCCTTCAGAGCTAGTACTTTTTTGTCACTTTTATCTCTTTGTTGCCGTTCAGTTATTTATTTATTTATTTATTTTATTTATAATTATTATTTTTTTTTTCTCCTTACCCCCTCCAGAGTTACCACCTGAGCTTGGGTCTTGCTCCAACCTGACAGTGCTGACAGCCGCCTCCAACCGCCTGACAGGTGTGCCTGCTGAGCTGGGCCACCTGCCTCACCTGGCCGTACTTAATCTGTGTGACAACCTCATCCCTCACCTCCCCGTCTCTCTTACCAAACTCAAGGTGAATACGACGGGCATTCCATCTCTGTTGTTCCTTGTTCTATTCTATGCAGAAGTTTGGTAAATAGTCAAGACATTACTAGTTTATTTATTTTTATTGTGTGTTGTGTTTTATATGTTTCTGCTGTTATTTTTCTGTTTCCATGGTCTTTTTATCTATCTTACAATGTGATTCTGTGGATTCTTGAATATTACATTGATTCATTCCTTTTTTTTTCTCTTTTATGATGTTTTCTGTGTATTTTAGTGATGACTGGATGCCTTTTTTCATTTTCTTTCCTTCCTGTATTCTCACCTGTGCTTTTCAGCTCTATGCCTTATTTTTTCTTTTAGTTCTGGTATATGTATTTTCTCATTTTACTTTTTTTTTCTTTTTTAGTGTTTGAATGCTGTGTCCTCTTTAATAACATTTTTCTCTTGCCTTTCAGCTGTTACTTCTCTTATTTTCTATGGATATTTCAATTTCTGTGATGCTGAAACCTATTTTTATAATATTCTGTTTTGCTTTGCTATGTTCACTTTTCAATTATGCCATATATTCTATTTCTGAGAGTACTGTGCTTACTTTTATAACCTTTTTGTCACATGATGTAGTGATCTCGTTTATTCTCGTTTATAGTTTTTCTTCACCATTTACCTTTCAGCTGCGAGCATTGTGGCTGTCAGAGAACCAGAACAAGCCTCAAGTGCAGCTGCAGTCTGAGACATTGCCAGAGACAGGCCAGAGGGTGCTCACCTGCTTCATGTTGCCTCAGCAGCCCAGGTGTCACCAGCCAGGTAAGTCATTCTACTCCATTAACCATCCATTATCCTCTTTACTTTTTAACACAGCTATTATTTTTTAACTCACAATTCACCTTTTCTGGTTTAGCTACATTTATTTTTACTTGTAATTCACCCATAATCTTAAATCTCTTCTTTTGATGCAGTCACTCTCTCTGCTTTGCAACAGAGGCAGTGATAGAGCCAGACACCTTTCCTAATTCTCCTGTAGTATTATACCTTTACCTACAACACAGCCACTCTCTCCCCTGCAACAGAAACAGTGGTGGAGCCCGACACTTTCCCTGGCCAGGGTTGGGATGAGCAGCGCAGGGCCAAGACACTCATCAAGTTTGCTTTCGATGGGGATGTGGACAAGCCTGGACGCCTCACCCGTGCTCCCACACCCTACCCCAAGGAGCTCAAGGCCCTGGCCAAGCATGCCCGCAACCTACACAGCCTGCAGAAGGACTCAACAACAGGACGGCAGTTTGTGGTGGGCAAGAGCCAGGAGTCAGCCAAGAGCCCCACAGCTTCCTCGGCCTCTGTTGTCCAGCCCACTAAGGAAGAGGTGTCGGAAACAGATCTGTCAAGGAAGGTGAGTCTTGAGTATTGATTGTAAGAAACTCAACTTTGTGTTGTGATTTCGGAACTTGATGTTATTCACTTTTTATTTAATTTTTTGTTGTTTTACTTGTGTGGTTGTTTGAGATGTGAATTTCCTTCTTATTTTGTATTTTCTTACTTCTGATACTTCCTTTTTTATCTTATGCCAATAATTCCCTTTTACTATTTGACTTTTCCCTTTAACTTATCTGACATAAAACATGAGCTTTTCCATTTTTCTATTCCTTTTAAGAAATCTCAACCTCATGCAAATATCCATTACAGCCCATCTCCACTGATCCACCTCACCACAACCTCAACCAGACAAAGGAGAGAAGAAAGGAGGAGGAGGAGGAAGAGGAGGAAGAAGAAGGCCCTGCTCCTCCTCTAGCCGTCATGGAACTGCCTGCTGAGGAACGACCACTTCTGCGTGAGGCAAGAAATGTGCGGAACTCTCACCTTGCAGCTCAGAATACCTCCCTGTCTGCAGCACCTGATGGAGGGGAGGGAATGGGTGTCAAGCTAGTCAACGGCACCAGCAGGAAGCCACAACAGGAGCAGCCATATGCCATTGGGGATAGGAAGGTGTTTGGCGTGGCTCAGGTAAGGGTCTTTGTGGCCTGTGCTTGTGTTATTAGGTGTGGATGAGTAAGAGTAGGAAGGTGAATAGAAGGATGAATTGTTTGTGGTTCTCTTAGTTTAAATGGCTTGAATAGATGTGGATAGGAGTTCTTTATTTGGTTTGAATAGATAGATGGATAGGGTGATCATCTTTGCATTCCTCAACTAGATAATTACTGAAAGAGTCAAATTTGAAAAGGCAAGTCAATAAACCAACAGAACAAGAAAAGCAACATTTCTATCACCACTTCCTTCAGGTTGTAACGACGGTACCAGCGCAGGACAAGGTGGCGAGTGGTGAGGCAGGGCGAGGGGGGACAGACGAGGTCCCACCTGGAGTGCCATCATACCCCCTCCTCCACCCCCACACAGGAGGCCCCAGCACCTGCCATCGATGACCTTACAGCAGACTCCCAGGACAAGCGCATCAAGAAGCCCCCTCCTTATCACATAGCAGCAGTGATGTCTCGGCACGCTGCAGAGTTTGTGGAGCCAGGCATGGAGGCACCTGTCAGCCGGCCACTACAGGTGCTTATGCATTCTTTAACAATTTGTGGGGGTGATAAAAGTACCTCGGGATTTTTTATTTATATATTTTTATTTTATTTTATTTATTTATTTATTTTTTTTTTTATCTAAGGGGAAACTGGCCAGGGGTCTGAAAATGACTATAAAAAAAGGTCCACTGAGAAGCCAGTCCCTGAGTAGGTCTGAGATGGTTAGCTAAAAAAAATGGGATAAATGTCTCAAAATCTCTTTATTTAAAGTTCATGCAAAGTGCAGTTTCAAGGTTTATTTTTAAAGTATCAAAGTTCGAGGTTCACATTTGGAGAAGGAAACGTTTAGGTGCCTTGAAGATTAGGAGTAAGGAAGTAGTTAGTGGTAGTTGTAGTATTTGTAGTAAGTTAATCTATCATTCAATTTTATTTAGTTATGCATTTATTTATTCTCTTAAAGATTTAGTTGTGATGTGCAGGGTGTAGTGTGAAAATGCATACCTATATAGCGTCTGCTTGGCTCAAGATAGCAAGTATATTTATCACTGTGAAGATTTTTTGTAGTAGTAGTAGTAAAATAATTAATTGGTTCACTTTATTTTGCAATACATTTACTAGAATGTATATCACTTATTACATCAAATTCAGTAGTAGTAACAGTAGCAGCAACAACAACTTATACCACCATATACTTTACTTACATCCCAGGCCAGCACCACCACAACTGCCACGACAACCATCACCACCACCACCACACTAGCAGCAGCAGCAGCAGCAGTAGGGGTGGTGGAGGATGAGAATAACGACACTAGCAGCTCCAGTGACAGTGGCTACGGTAATGGCAAGGCCTCCACCCAGCAGAGTAAGTCCCATTCTTCACTAGTATCTATTTTACCTTTTTTTATTACATGCAAGGAATACTGAGAGTGATTATTAGTGACTAAATTGTAAGAGGTAGATGGGTATTTTGTTGATCAGAAATAAAAACATATAACTTCAAAAACTAGCTTGGTCCAACAGATTGATCATATACTAAACACATTAAAAACAACTGAAGCATGGGAAACATAAGACTCATAGGAAAAAATACAAAAAAACAAGGGGTATAGATTCATAAACACACACAACTTATGAGACACACAAGGGAACACAGGAAACACGTTAGAAATGGACACTTAAGTACTTGTGTCTATATATAAAAAGTAGTCGTGTATAGTAGTATTCTATTTTATTGGTCTTGTCATGTTGGTACTGATCTGCATTTTGTTTTGGTATTTTATTGTGTGAGTCTTATTGTGATGTAATACTTTTTGATGGATTGTTGCTACTTACCTTATTTTTTGGGGGTGTTTTGACTATATACATGGCCTGATGGGATATATTCTTGTATGTATTTTAGTTGTCTTATTTTCCTTTATGTATAGGATTGTGTGGTTGTTATGTTACTGATGTATACTTTCATAAATGTTGAATTAAGTTTTATAAGGATGATTTTGATGAGTTAAACATATAGCACCAAACCCTGAAATCTTTCTGAGGCTGTTTGATTACACTGTTTTATTCTTGTTCCTCATCTATGCTTTGAATTATTCTCTTGTTATTTTGTACACACATTTTGATGGATAAAAACAAACATTATGCTCTAACCTTCACCTGTATGTCCCCAGCAGGTGAGGACCCAGTGTGCAGCGACAGGAGCAGCCTTACCACACCATCCTCCCCTCACAATCTCACCGACTCTAACTTCTCCATGCCCTCCACCCCATCATCCCCACCTGGCTCTATCAACCTAGCCTCTCCACAGTCCACATCCAGATCCTTCATGGCCTCCTTATCTGCCACCTCACCACACAGACCCTCCTCACTCTCCGTTCCTCCCCCATCCACATCTATAGCCTCAACTCTGTACTCTCCCTCCACCACTGTCACATCCCAGAAACCCTTCCCCATGAAGCCTCTTGATGCACAGTACTCCGGCCTCACCAAGACGGCATCTAGACCGGCTTCTATCGCCACTGGGGCACAGCTGGAGCCCTGCACAGGTGGCCCTGCCCAGCGCCCTGGCTCCTTGGCACTGGGGGCACTGGCAGACTCAGCTCTCCTCAACCGGCTGCCACATGACCAAAGACCGGGTTCACTAGCAGCTCCCATCAACACACTGGGGATTCCACCACCTCCAGCACGTGCAGTCTCCCACATGGGTCTTAACACAGTGGGCCCCCCCAGACCGGTGGACCATAGCATCTTCCGAAGTCAGGATTTGGGACGGACCACCAATGGGGGATGGGACCACCGGGCCAACCAGCGCCAGGAGAGTAATGGCCTCGTCTCCATCATTGACCAGGTAGTGTGAGGTGTTGTGGTGTTGTGTGGCTCTCTTGGTTGTCTTTCATTGTCTTAATCCTGTGGCTCCTGATGTGTTTCAGTTTGTTATTCAGATTAATATTGCGTTTTAAGTCTGTTATCCCATACATGCTATTGTGCTTTATTCTTCTTTTGAATTATTTAACATTTTGTGTAGCATCTTTTCTTTGCTGTCAAAAGCTTTCCATATTTTTGCCCTCTGAGATAATTAGTACTCAAATTGTGAAACAACAAGTTTACTTCTTTAACTGTCAGGAATGTTTTTAATCTTTCAGTTACAAATTGTATAGATTGTGTAGGCTATCACATCTGCTCTCTCATAATTTGCTTTCTCTAATTACCAGGTGACCAGTAGCTTGCTAGAGCACGGGGACAGTCCACCTCCCAAGACCCTGCCCAGCGATATGGCCAGCCCTGGCACACCCATCATGACCAACTCATCCTCCTACTCACAACCAGGACTAGGAGGCAAGAACCAGCCTGAAGTGACAGTGCCGGTCAACTCCAGCACCTCCCACACTTACCAGACCACCAGCAGCACCTACACCGCCACCAGCCGCTCTGTTGGTCCCACAAACTTCACCCAGGACCAGCCAAGGGAGAGGTGCTTCACCCCACCCCTCATCGCCCCAGCCTCCTTTCTCCCTCGGGCTCCCGGCCGTCCCATGACACCCTGCAGGAGTCCCCATCAGCACACAAGGGTCACAGCGATGGCACGGGCCCACATCCACAGGGAGGTCACATCACTAATGACCTGGTGAATAACATTAACCACCCAGAAACCTCAGTGACGTCCCAGAAGCCCACCTCAAAGCTTCCATCAAGGATCCCTGCACTGGGGATGAAGGCCCCACACAGAGACCCCCTCTCCCCTAGTCAGCCCCACATGCCCCACACAGACTCCAGGATCCCCACCACCCCTCAGGATGCCGTGCGCCACAACTCAGGCAGCCCTGAATCACAGCTACCCACCACTTCTCGCCTGCAGACCCCCGGCAACATAGCAAGGAGCCCAGCCATCCAAGAGCCAAAATTGACCCCAGACACCAAGATCCCCTCCATGACATCCCCCACCAGTCCCCACGACAAGCCAGCACCTGTAGAGTCCAGAATACCCACCCTGGGGAACATTGGCCGCAGCCCCAGTGGCCTGCCCAAAGAGATGCAGTCACCCCACGACTCACACAGGATGGACCACCACTCAGCTAATGAACAACACAATGAGTCAAGGATTCCAATGATGAGTCCATCTGGCCACACCCCCGAGCCGCACCACAGCAAGATAGGGCGGCCCAGTCCCAGCGAGGCAGGCCGGTATGGCAGCCAGGCCAGACCTCTCACTTCAGGACAGGCAGGTGGAGGGGCGTCGGGCATCCCCACCCTTGCCTCACAGGGGAGGAGCAACAGTGGTCTGGGCTCTAATCTCCCCAGCCCTGGAGGTTTGGTAGGGAAACTCAACACCAGCAACAGCTCCTATGGACACCCCAAGACTCCCACCGGTGGAGGAGAGGCAGGGCCACCACATCACTCAAAAATCCAGTCCCCTGTCTACTCAAGTGGCATCCGTCCACCATCCATCCACTCACCTAGTCAGCAACAACAACAGCAGCAGCAGCAGCAGCAGCAGCCACACACCCCCAGGGGATACTCATCTGGCATCCGCCCACCCACCATCAATGCAGCTATCAACACCCCAGGCATCCCCATCCCCTCACCCCTGGGGACACCTGGCTCCCGCAGCTCTGTCACCTCCACTGGGTCGGCCTCACGCATCCCCTATGCTGCTGGTGAGAATCAGGGGCAGGTTTGGCTCATTTCCCAGGGGTCAGGTTTAGCCAAAGGTTGTGGGTTATATATTATGTCAATTTCTCCATATAGCAGAGTACCAGGCATGCAATTCCCCATGTGGTGGTCCAGACAAAGCACCACACTCCCACACACATCACTCACCCTCTCAGCCCCATCAGTCCGTGGTGGACAGAGATTGTGTGATGGTTTTGTTGTGGCAAGATAAGTCATAAGATATTTTTGTGTTGTTTTTAAAGTTTATCAAAAAAATTTTAGGATTTTAAGATAATGTTTCAGTCATAAATCTTTGTACTTTCCCGCTACAGACCAGTGAAATCCATGCACAATACCACCACAAAACAGACACAAGTTTCTCTTTACCACTCCTCTTTATCTCTTGACAGGTACGTCATCAAAGATCCCGCCCCAGGCACCAACAAGCACCGCATGTCCCCCTCCTTCGGCCAGTCTCCAGACGCTGCCAAGGCCAACCACTCGGCCTGGATGTTTGGCCAGCACAAGAATGCCCGAGTGGTATGTCAGAATGTACGTACGCTGGACTAACCCATTAACATGGCTGGGCTTGGCTGGCTGACATGATAGAGGCTGAGAGTAAAGCTTCTTTATTTATGTGTTTATTTTGGTTATCGTTGTTATGATTATTATTTTTTTTAGTTTATGCTGCACAGCTGTTTTATTTTAAGATGGTATTGATATGGTTATGTGCACTGTAGACTTATTTTTTTTATATTTGATAGTTTTTTCACATTATCCTGTTATTTATCAGTTTGTTTATTCACATGTCTACTTAGTCATTTTCTAATCTGCTCTGTTGCATTTATTTTTACCATATTTTATCTCTTTCAGAATGCACTTAATAGTTTGCTTGGCATTACTACCCCATTATATTTAGTTAGGTACTGCTACTGCATTAGGAAACTAGCAGATTTTTTTTTATGTATATATGCTTTTGAAACTGCATCATATTTCCTCTCTCCATGCCTTAGTTAACTGCAGAGTATGTTTTTTAATGCTTTAGTGAACATCAGATTGTAACCCCTTTGTCTGTGCTTCAGAAGGGGGTGAGGAGTTCTGGTAGCAATATAAGGAACGCCTCACAGACACTGTCACGCATCACCAGTGTAGGCCCTCCTAGGCAAGTGGACCAGTGCTTAGTTTGTTGTGTTGGTAGTGGTAGTTCATTGGGATTTTTGAAAGGAAGTAGAAGTATATAGAGGCACAGAAGGGGTGCTTATTTTGTGTTAGTAATGTTAGTTCAGTGGGAGTTTGGAAAGAAATTAGAAAATGCAATTATAGAAGAGGCATTTAGTTTGTGTTAATGTTAGATCTATGTGAGTCTTGAAAGGGATTAGAAAAAAATTTAATGACAGATGTTTTATATTGAAGCAAGAGCAGAATAGGAAAGGTAAGACTAAGGAGTGCTTTATACTGGTTACTTTATGTTGAGGCAGTAAAATGATAAACACGGTACTTTATCTTTGGCACTTTATTTTTTTAGACGGTAAAAAAATATAGAGAGGGTATTTTGGGTAGTTTTTGAAACAGTAGAGGATCAAAACATGAGGGTTAGAAAATTAAAAACTGATTGGATATTCTGTCTTGAAGTGGAATGAGAAACTTGAATAGAGGGGGCCGCCGTGGTACAGTGGAACCATGCGTGCTTTGGGATCCTAGAGGTCTCCAAGCGCACGGGTTCGAATCCTGTCCACGGTCTGAGTGTAGGTTGGGCTTCCTCACTTGGGGCAACGGTTTCCTAGCGGGTGGGCTTTAAGATAGGAGGTACCCTAAAAAGTATCCTCTTTAGCCCATAAATTCCTGTGAAAAGCCCACATGGTATAAAATAAAAAGAAGAAAAAAAGAGGGATACTTTCTTGAAGCAGGGTAGAATGTGTAAGTTGGTGGGAATATTTTGGAAAACTGCTTATTTTTGATACTTGAAACATTAGCCTAGAATATCCACTGTAGTAGTTATCATTACTAGCGTATTGGTGCTGTGATTTCTGTGCGGATGTCTGTAGTCAGTAATTAGTGATCAGTGTCAGTAGTTGGTGTGAAAGGCATGTGTATGGCAGAGTTCATTTGAGTTTGTGTTCCAGTGTTCCTTGGGCTGTAGAATTTTTTGGAAAACAATGTAGTGGCTGAGTTTGGGATGTGTATATGAAGTGAATTTAATATTTTGGGGTCTTACTTTTGGGCAGTGAGTAGATGTTAATGACTAGTAAAGGAAACTGGCTGATAGCTGAAAAAAGTAATGGGGAAGAAAATAGTTTTATTATGTCTTTACAAAAAATAAAAAATAAATTGCTCTTACAATAGCATTTTAGTTAGTTTGCTGTTTTTTAGCAATCAAATTCAATAAGACTTTGCTTTCAATTCAGAAATGAACTAGTTAACCTTGGGTAATGTTGGAGTTAATGAGATGTCTTGCATTGGAATCTATGCTTTGGCCACATTGCCAAAAATGGAATTTGACATAAATAAATATTCAGTGTTCAGATGAGATTACAGAGATAGTAAGTCATCCTTTATTAGATTGTATGTTCAGATCATTACAAGGAAGAGTGTTTACTTCACAAACTTTTGACTGAAGAACACCATAAAATGCAAGACAGCTTGATTAACCCCTCTAGGATAAGGATATAACCACTTATTACCTGCAGCATTGCCACAAGAATCCTCACACTATGCAATTAACACATCACATCATTGCTGCTGCTGCTGCTATTGATGCCACTCTCATATATAACTAATTTGGCCTCACTACTCTAAGGGCTGTCTTGAAAGCAGATCACTTCACTAGGGGTCTTTTATGCTATTTTGAGCCTTCTGTACTAGCCCTTAACATCTCACACTAGTGATTACCAAATTTAACCTCTCCAAAAATACTCTCATAACTATTTTTCCCATCATGATTATTACTTTTCTCACTCGCCATCCTTTCACTTCCCTCATGCCTCCATCCAGACCAGGAAAGTTTGGATTCCTGAACGCAGAGTGTCCAGGTATCATCTTAAATGGTAAATATGGAAAACTTACTACTACTACTGCTACTGTGCTCTTGGTGTCCTTGGCCTCTCAGTGCTGCAGGAGGAGAAGGTGGTGGTGGTGATAGTGGTGGTGGTGGTGGTGGTGGTGGTGGTTGTGGATGACTGTGGTGGTGAATGGTTGAGGTGTTATGGGCACGTTTGCATGGATGGTGAAGTGGATGAGTGGGTGGAGTGGTGTTAATAAGAGTTTGATATGCCTAAATTTGTTTATGATCAGATAGGTAAGTGGGAAAGTAGTATTGGATATCATTAATGCAGGAGTATGTGATATAATCTCTTATGTTTCTATTACAGGGTTTCTTTGGTGAATATGCTCACTGATTAAGACCTGTTGTTGAAATGTAAGGGAGTATATTATGATACTCTGCTTCAGTGAATGTGTTCTTATCAACTTTCCCACTTATCCTTGTTATTGTGGTGGGGAAGGATGTGGAGGAAGGAACGAGAGCAAGTGGAGTGGTGAAATGGTGGATTGATTTCTCCTTAAAATGCTTGTGATTTTGTGTATTTTAAACCCCTCACTCTTTCCTCATGTTTTCTCTTCATTTTCTCTTCACATTTCTTCAGGTATCAGATGAAATTGGTATGTACGTATGTATGTATGTATGTACAGTTGCTTCCTCATTATTTTTTTCCAATGCTTACATATTTTTTTTGGGTGTGGTCATGAGTCAGCTGGCGATTGGTTTGTCTATTTGGTCTGCAAGGAATCTGTATCTCTGAAATTATCTGTACCATTTTCTTCACTTTGCTTCTATCTTCATGGTGATGTTTTTTATATTGAATTTTAAACCTGTACTTTCGTTTTCTTCCTGTCATTTGATTCTCTCTCTCTCTCTCTCTCTCTCTCTCTCTCTCTCTCTCTCTCTCTCTCTCTCTCTCTCTCTCTCTCTCTCTCTCTCTCTCTCTCTCTCTCTCTCTCTCTCTCTCTCTCTCTCTCTCTCTCTCTCTCTCTCTCTCTCTCTCTCTCTCTCTCTCTCTCTCTCTCTGTCACACACACAGCAGTTCATTTTATTTATTTTCACCTCACCTCACCTCACCTCTCACATCTAGGTAACCTTTGTTCGTCTCCCGCAGTTCCCGGTAGTGATCGAGAAGAACCCTGATTTGGGATTCACCGTTGGACAGTCCCATTCCGACCCAGACGACAAGGTGAGGGTGCTGTGAGATTTATTGCCATTGTTGTCCTCTGCTGACATTCAAAGTAGTGTATGTAAAAAGTTATACAAAGACATACATAGAAATAGATATAATGAAGTGGGACATGTCTGCATTTGATCTTTTTACTTTTCTAGTTCCCCTTTGGTAACATTTATACACACACTCACAGAGGATAAAAGAGAGAATAGGTGATTTTGTTTTTGCATATGTAGGTTATAGAATGATTTAAGACCAATACTGAAATGTTGATAAGATTGTCAGTGAGTGATAGAAATATTTTGTTGTGAAATGATCAATATTTTTTTCATTTTCATGTGTTATGTTTTTTTCACCTTTTTGTCACTCAGGATATATGACGATGACATATATTATGCTGATTTTTTTTTCTTTTATATTGATTCTATTCTCATTTGTGTTGTGCTTTATTTGTCTATTTTACCATGTGTAACAGTGGTTGTTCTCATGGTACTGTATAATATTTTTTTTTTTTTTGTGTCATTTGAAATTATATCTATTTCTGTATTTTATGCTTGTTTTACATATTGTGTTTTGTCCTTTTACTTAGTTGCCTCAAATCTCTGTGCCTCCTGTTTGTTTTTATGAGCCACTATTATTCATATGATTCATTCATTTTTATCTGCAACCATTTTCCCATTTTCATTTTTCTCATCTCCACTCTACTCTCTACCATCACCTCACCCATCCTCACACCTTACACCATAACCACCTCACCCATCATGCCTGACACTTGCATCACCTCACAGAGCATCTACGTGACCAGTGTGGTGGGTGGCGGGGCTGCCTCCTCGGCCCTCAAGGTGGGGGATAAGTTGCTACAAGTGGATGGGGTGGACTTGCGCACTGCTGATCTGCCTACGGCCACGTCCATCCTGAACAAGACCCTCAGTACTGTCAGTCTCATGGTGTCTCGCGTGCAGTGAGAACCAGAGACTGACCAACTCAATACTTAAAGAAATACAATACTTAAAGAAATACAGACAGAAATACAGGTAGAACTACATAGACAAGAAACAAAATCAGGTTTACTCACTAACCAACTCAACACTTATTCTCTTTAAGAACTGCAGATAAAAATACAGGTAGAGCTACACAGACAAGAAACTCTTCAAAGATCAGACCTGTCAAACATATGATCATGATTCCAAGATTGACATAGTATTCTATTATATTCACTCCACTATATATTTTTGTTTCAGTTTGAACAACTCTTGCCCAGAGTTTAACACAAGGGAACTTTCCTATGTTGGGCATTGCAGTTTATACAGTTCATACATTCCTTGTGGTTGAAATGAGGTTGTATTTCATTAGAACTATAGGAGAATCTTAGTTAGTTTTGAAAGTAATTCCATAAACATTCCAAAAGTATCATTTCCATTCCCACATTACTTAGAGAAGCATCACACACAAAACAGTTGCAACAGTCAGCACAAAGCATCTCAGTGTTCGTGTAGTGAGTAGAGCAACACAGCACACAATATCTATAGCTCTGGCTCCTCTGAGCATTAGAGGATTGCCAGATTAGGAGAAACACTCACTATAATAATCTAAGACAAGCTATTTATGGAGAAATTGCAATGATGATGCACAATGTGTCAATTTCTCATGCCTCAGAATTGTGCCTTGAGATGACAGTGTGATCTGTGACTCGTTTTTTTGCAGCCATTCCATTTTTATGCAGCTTTGGGCAGGAGTGTCTTGCTGCTGGACAGTGCCACACAAGTACATGCACATGCCAGGCCTTTCACTGCTGGGCGTGGAGCAGGTGCCATAGGAGGACGTGGTGTCATGTTTTGTACATATAACCTACTCTCCGTGGTTGTATTTTACTACACTTTTACTACACAGATAGCATAGTGTTTTTTGAATAACTTTTCACGTGTTTACTGGGGAACACTGCTTATTCTTTGTTCCCTCTGGTACCACTTTGAATCACAACAAATGCCTTTTATTCCATTGCATTTTAGCACTGTGGTCAGGAAAGGAAGTAAAGAAGCTGGTGTTGGTGTGAAGTTTAATTTTGGTGCCCAGGGCCACATCCACTTAGCCAAGCTTTGTGATAGTTGTCTTTCCTTTCAACCAGTCTGTGAAAGAACTTGAATGATGAAAAAGAATTAATTGCAATGGTGGTACTGATGTGAAATATAGCTTTGGCCAGTGGAGAACCTTAGAAAGTTAAGGTTTCTATTAACTGTTGCCTTCCTCTCAAGCAGTCAGTGAAGGGATTTGAAATAGGTTGACATGTGCGAGAAATAGTTCACAGTGGGGCTTGTGTAGTTGTTGTTTCTTACATTCCAACGAAAGGTTCTAGAGGTTCTGTGGAAGGTGGTGAGTGAGTGAGTTTCCTTCACTTACCATCTCGTAACCCAGGTGCCATTGCCATGTAAAGGTGCAAGTGTTTTGGTGGTTGCACTTGAGTGATTGTTGGTTGAGATTACAGGTTGATATCCTGCATATGCATATATACACATACACACACATACATATCTGACTGATGTGCCTTTTTACTGAAACGTCGAAGTACAAATTGTCTGGCACAAGTTTTTACCTGTCATGCTCCAAAAGTGTGCTGCTGTTGTGGTTTTGGGAACCTTTGATGTGTTAGATTCATTGTTGTTTGAAGGTGAAACCAAAGTATTGCAAAGGAGACAGCTATGTATGTGTATAGACCTAACTCTTAGTAGGTATTGTAATCGGTATTTTGCACCTTGTAATTTTAAATGAATTTGGTACAGTACGAAATAATCTTAAATTGGCAGTCTAAGTATTGCAGAAGTGACAGCCACTTATATCTATAGAACTAATTCGTAAATTCTTAAATCGGGATTTGCACATTACCACTATTTCAGATCAAACTTTTAATGTATAAATTATTCTTAAATTATTGGTGGTGTTTCAAAGTATTGTATAGGACTTATTCATAGATATTATATTCTACATTTACACATTTACTCCTATTTCAAATTAAACTTGTATGAAATAGTAACAATTGGCAACATTCCATACACTACGTATAGAGTTTGTGCTTCACCACAGAGATAGGCATTGTTTGGGTGGTGAGGATGTAAGGTGATAGCAGCTTTACACTGCACATTCCAGAGTGTTGTAGGTACCAGTGTTGTACTGGTGTTGTAGTAGAGTGCTAGTGAAGTGTAGTGAACAGTCTCTCGGATAAGTCTAGAAAGTTGTATATTTGATCTCAGTGTTGATGGACACGAGGTAGTAGGAGGAGCAGGTAGTGTTGCAGAGTGCATGGCTGGTGTGTTTCCAGGACGGACAGGCAATATGGATGGTTGTAATGAAGCCATGCTAGCTTAGAAATGTACACACAAACTCTTAAGGTAATAATCTAACTGCAAAGTACAGAAGATGAGAATATTTAATGTTATATTGTAACTGATTTTATTGCAGCTTACATGTTCTTGGAAAATGCCTCATAAAATTCAAACATTCTCATTCTTTATTCTCAGAGTTTTTACATTAAGCTTAAGTAAATTATTATTGTAGAAAATCTGCAGGCTCATGGAAGTAAATTTTAGCCTGTGATAAGAGTATTTAAGAGTCTTTATATTTAAATTTTGTGCATAGAAATTTTTCCTCATATTATTGTTTATAGCTTTCAATATTTGGCTGTGTTTGGGTGGTGGCCAAGCTCAGTGGTGCCTCATGCCTCGACACATCTGCCTCCTGTGTGGTGGTGGTTGTGGGGTACCATGGACAGCAAGGAGGCCTGTACCACTTGAGGCTTTATTTTGCCTCCAGCCTTTAATTGTGCATTGAATTATTTATATTACCCTTCACATAATAATGGTATTGTGAAATTGTAATTCTTGTATTATTGTGGTGCAGCTATTTCCACATGGTGTATTTGATGGTGCAGTGTATCAGTTCTTGTTTATCAAGTATAAATAGTATTGATGCAGCTTCATATGAAAACAGAAATCAAGCCCTTTTTGTAACTGCATTATGAAATTATTATATTTATTACTCAATTTTCATATTTGTAAGGACTCTCTTCATAGTTGCTATAATGAAATATATATACCAAATAATTTATACTCTCCAGGTTGCTATTTTTATCATACTACAGAAAACAGCTTGCTTAATGTGTGTAGCTAATACAAAGGCTTTCAGGTCATAGGTAGAGGTTGCTCTATATAGTGTTAACAAGCAGTATGCTTTAGTATGTTGCACTGTGCCCGTGTTGACCTAAACATGGACACACAGTGCTTTGTTTATTTTCATGGTGGCAGGTTTTGGTTTTCAGAGACAAATTTGATAATCTGCACACAAGTTGCACAACATTGAGGTGATGTGTGATGGTATGATCAGTTTTGTGACTTGCATTCCAGTCTGGCATTCCAGCAGATGTCCTCCAGGATAAGTAAGGAGGGAGTTAACTCTACTGGAGGCAACTTACACCTCTCCAACAATATCTGAGTAATACAGATGTAGCTAGAGTCTTGCAACCTTCATGTAGTTTGCCCATGGACTACTTTTCTGTTTATTCTTGAACTGGAAACAGATGTGAAGTCAAGTGGTGAGGGATGAAAGCAGTAGACATGTGACTGCTTTCTTTGATCCTGTCCTGAGCATGGATGATGGGGCAGACCTCTTTATTCCAGTGGGCAGGCTTAGGCACTGGAATAGGAAGGAAAATAAAAATAATGTAGGAAGCTTAAATTATTAGCTGGGTGAAAAGATGAACTAGGCAGGAGCCATAGCCAGTGAGTAGCTTTTGGTGTTTCTTGTTTCAAGTGTGTTAGAACAACAAAACTCTGCCTGCATCTCCATTGGCACTAAACCATATTTTTTATTGATGAATTTGTAGGTGTGCAGTTAGAAAAATTTATATACATATGCCAATGCTTTATATTTTTTATATTAGAGTATAAATTAGTAGAGTATATTTATATTGAGATTTATTAGCTTGTAGACATTCAAATAGATTCCCTTTAGGCTTTGTAACTCAGCAGGAATTATAATGCTCATTTTGTTTATTATATGAACAATATGGATTAATAATATTTGACTGGAATTTTACTAAGATATGGAAGTAATATTTTGGCATCATTAGACAATATCACATTCCAGCAAAGAACATGCTCCAGATCTTAACAGAATCATTTTTAATATATTCAGTCATCCATCTATTGCATTACTAAAGCACTTTATGACCTACTTTCAATAATCTGATGCCATAGTAAGTTATTTCCTCCTATGTATCTCCTGCACTCTTATCATTGTTTTAGCCTGAGGTGATCGGCTTGTTCTGTTAAGGCTTTTCCACAACACATGTACTCCTAAACATTTCCTCATCTCATACATTCATCTAGCTGTAGTGGAAGTTATTGGTATTTTCAAGGGTGTTTTTGTGATTTTAGTGGAAGTTTAAAAAGATGTCTGAATTATCAATAGTAAAAGCATCTGTGAAGACTTGATAAAACTCCTCTGTGGCCTGAAGTAGTTAGGATGAGGGTGAAAGTGTTTAAGAATAAGAGGATGTAGGAATGTAGGGAGTAGACATCTGTGGGCCAAGACGCAATGGTATCAGTTGTTTCGTAATAAGCACATTTTATTAGGACATTTCCTTTACCTGTTTTTTAAAGTGTGGGTCTAACAAAGAAGGTAATGGCTGGCTGTAGTTTCATGTTTTTTTTAGGTGTTTATTTGTTTTCTGGTAATGACAAACTATAATTACACATTTTTCTTTTTGTGTTTTTTATACGAGTTGTCTTGTCAGTCTTGAAATGGTTTATATTTGAAACATGCATAAATTGACTTGTATTTTGTATAGAATTATCTGTATTTTTGACATTTTAGATTTATCAGAGGAAGTATGTTTTGATTGAGTTTTTTTTGCTCATATGAGTAGTTGTATCTATCTGTGTTTATCTGTCTATTCAGTTCCAGATGAGGAAAAAGGTGTATGTAGTCATTAGTTGTAAGGGTAGCTAAGAGATATATAGATGCCACAGCTTCACAATTGTGCTTAACTAGTGTAATGAACTGACGAGGAGAGTCTAAACGCTAATTATATTATAACCAAAACACATATTCTCAAGACGGCAGGCGAGACAGGTCAACTTTGGTCAGGGTATTGGATAAGTGAAGGAGGAATGATCTAACCTAAAGGGGCAACTGGAGAGAATGAGAAATAGCGTCTGTTTCTCTTATCACTAATACTCCACTAATGACCCCAAAAGAAACCTGTCTGCCTACCTGTCTGTCTGACCTGTTGTATTGCGTACCTGTGACCTGCCCTCACCTGCCCTGACCCCAAGTGACCCAGGCTTGGAGGTCACGGTGCAGTGTTTCCCGGGAAGGATATAAATATGCCTTGCTATTGGTGACTTCATTGTGGAGTCGCTTAGGTGCCAGTGTTGCCGATACGGACCCAGTGTGCTAGCCAAGGTTGCTGCCGATGCACATGTTGACTTTGTTCTTTTGTTTTGTATATACACTTCTTTCTGTCAGTTTTATGAGGGATCTGAATTTGTTTTTTTATACCCATTTCCCTGCCTCCTATTTAAATATGAAAGGGAAGTGAATTATTGCAGTTTTTTTTTCAGATTTGTATATATGTTCTTGTATTGTTTTTTTTTTTTCGTATTGCTCTTCCCTGCTTTTTCAATATTTAATTAATTCTCACGATTTGGTAATGACTGATTTTGTTTATTCTATTTCATTTATATTTTTTGTTTCAAGTGAGATGTCATTGCATGACTTTTTGAATATATGATTATGTATTTTTTATGGTCTTGTTTGATTTAATTCTGCCTCATGTGACTTTATTTTGCATTTTGTGTGAATATTTTGCAGGCACTTTCTTAGCAGCTTGTGTGCCTTCATGATATGAATTTTTTATTTTCTTTCCTTAAAGTTTCTAATTTTTCATAAGATATAACAACACATTCTAATTTTCTATTCACACTGCAGTGATGGTACAGTTGTGTCACAGTCTTTGTCTGTATCTGACCAGGACCCTTTAGAACCAGGCAGTCTGGTTAGGGCCATTAGGGTGGTGCTGTTTGTCCTTTTGTTTCTTTGTGGTTCTGTGGTGAGGCAGGTCAGTTTCCAGCACACACACACACACACACACACACACACACACACTAGACTAGGGTGACACAGTAAGAATGCACTTATAATGTTCATTTCTCTTGGTTTATTCGAGTCATGGCAGGCGAGACAAGACTCAAGAATAATTTACAATGCATGACACACAAAATTAGTCAAATACAACACAGATTTCTGATATTTTTTCCTTTTTTTTTATGTTGATACGAAAATATAAATTCTTAAACCTTATAATACTTCTGTTTTAAAAATATTGAAAGCTCGGACGGGTTTACTTCTTAATTGGGAGAAGCTCGTAAAGATCTTGAGGGTCGTAGGAAGGATCGTGGAGGGGAATTGGGGGATGAAGGGAAAGGGATACGGAATCGAATCGCTCTTATCTCCTTACTTGCCATAGCTGATGCCGCCTGTGGAGGAAAAAGATTTGGGATTAGTTACTGGACATTGAGGTGTGTGTGTGTGTGTGTGTGTGTCTGTGTGTGCGATTAAGGTGATATCAAAATTATTGTTAAGCAGAAACGTGCGTAGGTATATCCAATGTCTCAGTGGGCAGTAGTACCATGGTTGGGAGTGACTGCATACCAGTGGAATACCGTACGAGTGTGTGTGTGTGTGTGTGTGTGTGCGTGCCAAGCCTTGAAGAATGAAAGAGATCTTGGAAAAGAAAGTAAGTTAAAGACCTTTCTTAAAACACTTACCGTGACCGCCGCCAATGCCGCCGCCATGGCCACCGCCGAAACCTCCCTTGCCGCCGCCGAATCCACCGCCAATACCGCCTCCATGGCCGCCACCAAAGTTGCCACCGCCATATCCGCCGCCAATGCCGCCGCCATGGCCGCCGCCGAAACCTCCCTTGCCGCCGCCAATGATGACTGAGCTACCACCATATCCACCACCAATGCCGCCGCCCCTTGCCGCCGCCGAATCCACCTCCGAAGCCACCCTTGCCGCCACCGAAGTTACCGCCGCCATATCCGCCGCCAATGCCGCCTCCATGGCCACCACCGAAGCCGCCGCCATGGCCGCCGCCGCCAGCCGCCGCCGAAGCCGCCCTTGCCGCCACCGATGATGACTGAGCTGCCACCGTACCCGCCGCCAATGCCACCACCGTGACCGCCGCCAAATCCGCCGTGGCCGCCGCCGAAGCCGCCACCGCCGTAACCACCGCCAATGCCGCCACCATGTCCGCCACCGTGGCCGCCGCCGTTAACGGAGACGGCGACGAGGAGGAGAGCGACGCAGAGCCGAGCAAGACCCATCTGAGGAGAGATATGGAAATAAGGAAGATTTAGCACATGGGTGACTGAAAAGAAAGTGTATGAATGGAATACAATATATCAGTGGCTCCTCGCCGCTCCCACCTTTGCTATGCTGCAGGAGGCGGGGAAGTGTGAGGTGGTGGTGGTCGGCAGGGCATTTATACTGGCGGCGAGGGGCGTGAAGGGCGGGAAGGGGGAGGCTGCATTGAGGGAGATGAAAGGGGAGCGAGGTCGTCGGTAGATTTGCTCGTCGCTGGAGGAGAAATAAAACAATCGATGGATTTCCTCAGAGTCCGATGTTGTCTCACGTGACTGGCAGCAGCGATCGGCGACTCACCACCATCATCATCATCACCGTCACCGTCACCGCCACTGCCATCGCTCGCCTTCCTCTCTTAAATTCGTGTTCGTGTAGACGGGACCAGTATTGGCGTTTGTGTCGTTATTGTTGGTCTTCCTTCTTGTTCTTGTTCTGCTACTGTTATTTCTTCCTTCTTTTTCTACTACTCTAATCATCATCATCATCATCATCATCATCATCATCATCATCATCATCATCATCATCATCATCATCATGTCACCATTACCACCACCTCTACCATCACCACCATTACCTGTACTAAAAACCAATGCACAAAGGAAGTCTCAAGGAGCAGCTCGCCTCGCCAAGGGCACCTGCCATGATTACTACAAGTGAACAGGAAGGTTAATGATATGTGTTCGTGCCTAATGGTCGCCTACAGACGCCATCACCACCGTCAGGAACAGTCGCACCAACCATAACCTTCATTAAATAAGATAGATAGATAGATAGATAGTAGATACGGCGATAGGTAGTTGAATAGTTAGATTATATAATAGACAGCTAGAATAGTTATAACTCAATAGTTTTCAATAACGATATTATATAGTTAGATTAGCAAAGTGATAAATGATAGCTAGTTATTCCAAAAGGGCTATCTTTCAGAAGAAACAGAGAGAAGCACACACACACACACACACACACACACACACACACACACACACACACACACACACACACACACACACACACACACACACACACACACACACACTAATAATACCACCACATGTCCCCCATCCTCCACCCTCTCCCCTGAAAAAGGTAAATATGGAGACACACCACATACCAACATGGCCAATAATTTTCCCTAACAAAACCACTTGCAATAAGAGGAACAAGAACACCACAATAACACGACATACCTAGAGAAACACGAACACCATACAAAGGAGAACAACAACAACAACAACACATAGTAACACGAGACAAAAAAAAAAAAAAAAAAACACCCAAAGAAACACTTCCAATTTTAACTCGAAGGGAAATGTTTGTTATCGTGTATACTTTATCAGTGGCAGTCTTAACTCAGCAATGGAAAACCCCTAAGAACCACAGCCAATTTAGAGGTAAGCTTATTTTCTCTGCCGCAGAAATACATGAGTTTGCAGGACGTGAAGAAAGGAAAGGGAAGGAATGGAAGGAAGGAAGGAAGGAACGGAGATGAGTGCAGAACGTGAAGGAAGGAAAGGAAAGGAACAGGATGGAAGGAAGGTAGGAACGGAGATGAGTTTGCAGAACGTGAAGGAAGGAAAGGGAAGGAATGGAAGGAAGGAAGGAAGGAACGGAGATGAGTGCAGAACGTGAAGGAAGGAAAGGGAAGGAACAGGATGGAAGGAAGGCAGGAACGGAGATGAGTTTGCAGAACGTGAAGGAAGGAAAGGAAAGGAATGGGGTGGAAGGAATGAGAGAACAGAGTGGCTTTAGATTTTACAGGAAGTTATGTTGGTTTGGGTAATATTGTTATTTAACCCCTTCACTACCATTACAAGTTTTCATATTTATTCTTACTATTTGGCGATTTTATACGACTTCAGAAACTTATGTGGGGATTGAATTAGTGAAGAGTCTGCCCATTTATCTTCTGACCTCCATACATATACACCTTCCCCTAATGTCAATAAAATCGTCTAATCACCCCCAAAACTCAAGGTAAAAAATGCGTCCCAGTACTGAAAGGGGTTAGTTGATTATACATGTTGATTTTTTTGTTTTCATTTATTCAACCATTTACTTGATTTGTGGGATTGTTATTTGTTTTTTTCATATATATGCTTAGTATTTAATGATTCTCTCTCTCTCTCTCTCTCTCTCTCTCTCTCTCTCTCTCTCTCTCTCTCTCTCTCTCTCTCTCTCTCTCTCTCTCTCATTCTCATACCTTTGTGTTTGTTCAGGAAAGATATGCTTGATTAACCTGAGATGTGTGAAAGATGAAAGTGGTTATAATTTTGCTGTCATTCTCTCTCTCTCTCTCTCTCTCTCTCTCTCTCTCTCTCTCTCTCTCTCTCTCTCTCTCTCTCTCTCTCTCTCTCTCTTCTTCTTTCTTTCTTTTTCTTTTCTTTCTTTCTTTCTTTCTTTCTTTCTTTCATTCATTCTTTCGATCTTTCTTTCTTTCTTTCTTTCTCTCTGTCTGTCTGTCTGTCTGTCTGTCTGTCTGTCTGTCTGTCTGTCTATCTGTCTGTCTATCTGTCTGTCTGTCTGTCTGTCTGTCTGTCTGTCTGTCTGTCTCTCTCTCTCTCTCTCTCTCTCTCTCTCTCTCTCTCTCTCTCTCTCTCTCTCTCTCTCTTTCTTTCTTTCTTTCTTTCTTTCTTTCTGTCTGTCTGTCTGTCTGTCTGTCTGTCTGTCTGTCTGTCTGTCTCTCTCTCTCTCTCTCTCTCTCTCTCTCTCTCTCTCTCTCTCTCTCTCTCTCTCTCTCTCTCTCTCTCTCTCTCTCTCTCTCTCTCTCTCTCTCTCTCTCTCTCTCTCTCTCTCTCTCTCTCTCTCTCTCTCTCTCTCTCTCTCTCTCTCTCTCTCTCTCTCTCTCTCTCTCTCTCTCTCTCTCTCTCTCTCTCTCTCTCAGTGACAAGTGTTTTTTTATCTCATTTTATTATTTTTAGTATCTCCCTTTCTCTTTTCATTTATGGCACTGTAATCCTTCCGCTTTTTAATCCATCTCACTTTTTGTTTTCCCGTGTCTTCCATTGTCATGCTCTTCTTTCTCTTCCTGACTGTCCATCTCACCGAACTCTACTGTCACTAGTCCTATCATTATTATATGGCAGCTTATATATATTTTCTTTATTTTCTTGTTATTTCTTATGCATCACTCTTTAATCTTCCCTTTTACCTTTTTCATCTTTATTTTTTTTTCTAGCATTATTCCTTAGTTATCGTAGTATTGGTGTTATTCTTCTTCGTATTCATCTTGTTATTCATTTCAGGTTTGTTACTATCTATTGTTGTTGCTATTCTTGTTTTTGTGAATAATTTTGGTATCAGTATGTACTATTATTATCTTCTTTTATTTTCTTATTCATCTTTTTATCAGTGTCATCCAGATTGTTTTTAAAAGTTGTTCGTTCATTCCACTATCTTTTACTTTCGTACTTTGTTACCTTCTTTCCTTTACAATCCGTTACTACGTCACTTTCATTACGTTGTATCTTAGTCGTAGTCTGTGCACTGGTGGCTTGACACGTTGCATTGTCTGGAGAAGTCATCATCATTATCATCATCATCATCATCATCATCATAGAAAGGATAATTTCAAAGCCAACAACTGATAAATACATTTCTTTATATTCTCCTTTTTTTTTTTTTTCCATTACATTTTCCCCCTCCTCCCTTTACCTTCCCAGTTTTCACCAAGACAAGGACTAAAGCTCTCCTCTGGTGTTGCTTAGTGGATTAAGTTCTGTTCGAGGTGGCGGTGTTAGTTTGACAGTTGCAGTAAGTATTAGTTTGATAGAAGTAATAAGAAGAAGGTGTTGTTAGGTGTTAGTTTGCAAGTAGTAGTGTAAGTATTAGATAGATGTGTACAAAAATATGGTCCTTTTTTGGTTAACTGTGTGTGTGTGTGTGTGTGTGTGTGTGTGTGTGTGTGTGTGTGTGTGTGTGTGTGTGTGTTTTAGGAGAGATGATGTGCTGGAAAATGCTTCACACACTCAAAAAAAAAAAGATCGAAAAAAGAAGAGGGAAAGGGAAAGTTAATGAAAACACAAAAAAACTATAAACAAAATAACAAATAAAAACTATGTAAATAAGTCAGAATACGATAGAAAATAAGAGAAGTCGTTGGGTACAGTACATCAGGCATTGTGAGGAGGGAGGGAGCGAGGAATGGAGGGAAGGAGGCAGGGAGGAGTGAAAGGGATGATGTGGTCAGAAAATACTTTATTTACTCCTGAACCGTGAACACTTTGGAGACAGAGGTGTAAGAGGAGGAGGAGGAGATGAAGGAGGAGTAGAAGGAGGAGGAGGAGGAAGAAGAGGAGAAGGAAGAAAGAAAAGCTTTTCGGAGAGAGAAGCTTATTGGGCTCTTATCTTCTTCTTCTCCCTCTTCACCAAGGTCTGGGTTGGGGAGTGGAGAGAGAGATTCAGGAGCATCGTGTGGAGGGTGGGTGGGGGTAGGTGTAGGTAGACGAGCCGGAGAATGGAACAGGGACGGGGAGAGGCGCTCTATTTTCCATAGCCACCTGTAGAAGGAAGATGTTGTTGTTATCATTGTTATTAATATTATTATTATGATTATTATTATTTGTTGTTATTATTATTATTATTGTCATTATTATTATTATTATTATTATTATTATTATTGTTGGTGGTGGTGGTGTGTGTGTGTGTGTATGTGTGTAATTCACCTCGGTCGCCTGCTGGTCACCCAGCCAGTCTTCCCCAATACGGAGAGAGCTCAGAGCTCATAGAATAGACCGATCTTCGGGTAGGACTGAGACCACATCAACACACTCCACACACCGGGAAAGCGAGGCCACAACCCCTCGAATTACATCTCATACCTATTTACTGCTAGGTGAACAGGAGCCACACATTAAGAGGCTTGCCCATTTGCCTCGCCGCTTACAGGGACTCGAACCCGGCCCTCTCGATTATGAGTTGAGCGTGCTAGCACAACCACTACACTACACGGTGTGTGTGTGTGTGTGTGTGTGTGTGTGTGTGTGTGTGTGTGTGTGTGTGTGTGTGTGTATGCTCTATGTAGTTTTGAATAGGTCATAATATATTTGGTGTCTTACCGCTCCTGTGGCCGCCGCTGAAACCGCCTTTTCCTCCTCCGAAGCCGCCGCCAAAGCCGCCGCCAAAGCCGCCGCCAAAGCCACCGCCAAAGCCACCGCCAAAACCGCCCTTTCCTCCGAAGCCGCCCTTTCTGAAGCCACCACCACCGCCAAAGCCTCTAGATCCGCCACGGTGGCCGCCGCCGCCGAAGCCTCCCTTTCCACCGCGGAAGCCTCCGCCGCCGAATCCTTTTCCACCTCCAAATCCGCCGCCGCCAAAGCCGCCGCGGAAGCCGCCGCCACCGCCACGGCCGCCATAGCCGCCGCCGGCGCTGACGCAGGCCACGAGGAGGACCAGGGCCAGGAGGACGTGAATGGGTCTCATCTGTAAGGTTGGAGAAAACGTGAACACACCATCACCCGCTGACATCAACAAAGGCGGCCTGGTGTCCCCAGCACCGCCACCAGGAAGACTAACAAGAGAAGGCTTCCCTCACGAGTAATACCACCCCTTGGGGATGCAAACAGTGTGCAATATATGTACTACATGTCAGGCAGTGTACGTGTGCACCTGAGCGCTACCTTAGCGGTGGTGGTGTTTGCTCTTCGGCGAAGAAGCGACTGCCGAACCTACCGCCCGCTTCGCTATATATACTTGTTGCCGTGCAGCGTGACGCCGCCTGCTGGTGCCAAAAGGAGGCCAGTCAAGGTCGCGAGGGAAGGAAGGAGGAAGGATGTAAGAAGAGAGAAACCGAGATGAGGGGAGGCCGAGCAAGGTGGCGAGAAAGTGTGGGGGTCACGCCAGACACGGGCACACACACACACACACACACACACACACACACACACACACACACACACACACACACGGTAGCTCAGTGGTTAGAGCGCTGGCTTTACAAGCCAGATGACCAGGGTTCGATTCCCCGGCCGGGTGGAGATATTTGGATGTGTCTCCTTTCACGTGTAGCCCCTGTTCACCTAGCAGTGAGTAGGTACGGGATGTAAATCGAGGAGTTGTGACCTTGTTGTCCCGGTGTGTGGTGTGTGCCTGGTCTCAGGCCTATCCGAAGATCGGAAATAATGAGCTCTGAGCTCGTTCCGTAGGGTAACGTCTGGCTGTCTCGTCAGAGACTGCAGCAGATCAAACAGTGAATTACACACACACACACACACACACACACACACAAGGCGCCAAGGATTCATTGCACACAGGAGGCGGAAACATAAACTATACAAAGCCGACAGTAACACTGATGTTTGGTGATGAGAAAGAGAGAGAGAGAGAGAGAGAGAGAGAGAGAGAGAGAGAGAGAGAGAGAGAGAGAGAGAGAGAGAGAGCAATATAGAAGATAATATTAATTTAATCAAACCTGCTGTCAGTCATTCCTACTTCATTTGCTTCAGTTGAACATGCAGGTCTGTCTTTCATCTTCCCGCCTTGCGACACATTTCATTTTCCACTGGAGCAGAAATTCTTTAACAAGAAGGAGATTGAAATTAGCCTCCGCAATTTACTTTTGGAGGTCGAGTGTGACTTGTGCTTTTCCCAAGGTTGAAAAAAGTGGCACTGATATGGTTGGATTTGAATGGATTTGAAGGTTAAATCATCTCCTACCTGTCTTTATTTACCTGTTGATTTATTCACTCAGGTATGTAATTGTTGTTGATTTTAAATACACGCTCTGTTGTCTTTACCTATTATTGCCTGTGTGTTTGTTTACCTGTTGATTCATTCTCACTGTGGTATGTAATTGTTTCTTATTTAACCATGTATTCTAAACTCTTACTCTTTTTAATTGTTTTTTTTTTAAGAGATGCTTATGTATATATTTTTCGTTTTCACCTTTTTACGAATGATATATCTACATTTTTTTTTGCGTTTATTTTATTTTATCTATTTACTTATTTTCTTTTCGAAGGATAACAAGCAAAATAGATTCTCAGGTCCTTTTCGGGAAGCTTAATGACACCTTTCAGCACTAATTGCTTATAAAAAGATGCAGTTAAGTATTCAGTGTGTGTGTGTGTGTGTGTGTGTGTGTGTGTGTGTGTGTGTGTGTGTGTGTGTGTGTGTGTGTGTGTGTGTGTGTGTGTAGGTAGGTAAGTAAGTACAAAGAAGTAAGAATTCATAAAAGTAATATACCAAGATGTAGCAATTATTTAGTTACATTATAATACACAAGATTTGAGCTACACTCGTATAATCTTGTCTCTTTATCGTGTATTTTCCGACGTGTGTGTGTGTGTGTGTGTGTGTGTGTGTGTGTGTGTGAAGACCAGACTCAAAAAAGACGTATGATACTCAAGGATGTTGCCCAGTAATTCTTTTGCCGCTATTAGTCATGCTCAGCAGGGAGATGACAGGGGTGGGCGAGGGGAAGGCTGAGGAACACATTGAGGGCGATGACGCAGCGTGTTTGTTTGTTTATGCATTCGTGTCGGCCAGCAGTCGTGTTCTCTCGACCTCCGTTTCAAGGGTGCCGAAGTGGTGTTGGTGTTCCGGGTCTACCTTCAATTGGAAAACGGTAAATTTTGGACCTCTAGATTTTTCCTTTTCTCTTTTTTCTCCACTATTATTATGTTTTTTTTCTTCTCAACGGAATTTTTATATTTTACTTATTTATTTATCAGGAAGTGTGTGTGTGTGTGTGTGTGTGTGTGTGTGTGTGTGTGTGTGTCGTTTTCTTTGAAAATTTCTAATCAGTCTTTTTTTTTGATAAAATAACCGATAAACAAGAAAAAGGAACATTATTTTGGCTTGTATTTCTGTGCTAATGAGAATATATGTTCAGTCACAGCGATGGACCAATTAAGGAAAATTGTGTGTGCGTGTGTGCCTTGTATAGTAACTCACTTTCAAGGTCATTCGTTATCATTTTCCTTCCTTTTCCACCACCACTAACATAATTTTCTCCTCCCTTCAAGCGTCATCGCCACAACTGAAGCAGCACCCGGACGTAGATGCCTCATAAATATTCTTCGTTCTTCTTTTATAATTTATTTATTAGTACACTCTTGTAGTACTTAATACTCTTTCTTCCCTTTCTAGTTAGTGAAGTGCTAGCGACCCATTCCCCCAGCACCACAACCCCCCCCAAGGCAGACTCCCCACCTTTCTCGGCCACCACTCAAAAGGAAGGTAACTAAGGTGTTGTTTTGTATTGTTTTCCTCAGGCCTGTGTTAAAAAGCCCTTTGCTCTGTTTTCACGACTATTTTCGAAAGCCACAGAGGTGATCAGCCTGGTTCTTATGAGTGTTTCCTCTCTTTATCATGTAGAAATCTCGTTAACATATCACCTGGGGCATGATGAAACTCTCCAAAAGACAGTGTAACTTCAACTAGAGCCCTTTTAATGTTGTGGTTTTCGTCCTCTCGTAATACGTATTTTCAAAGAGCAGAGGTTAATAGTTGTATTCTTACTCGTATTTTTCCTTAGTGGTTATGCAAAATTCTTGTTAAACAATTAAACCATCACTGCATCATATGAACCTCCTTAAAAATCACCATCAGTGATAGTGGAGCTTTTATAAATTAGTGGAGAGAAGAAGAAATCTGGAAAGTGCGACCTTGGTTCTCAGCATCAGGTCAGTGAAAGGGAAAAGGTTTAGGTATTAATTGAGTCTTGCAGGGTTTTTATACCTTAAGGTGCTTTGAATTTTTGGTTATATTTATAGATGTGTATTTGCACTTTTGTTTATCTATGTTTATGTATGTATTTATGTATATACGTATGTATTGAGGTGCATTTAAATGTAGCTGTACACGAATTATTTAGTTTGTCGTCAAAACACACACACACACACACACACACACACACACACACACACACACACACACACACACACACACACACACACACACACACACACACACACACACACACACACACACACACACACACACCTCAGGGTCAAGCACGAAAACACACCTAGGTGAACGAGGACTAATTATTACCTTGAACCGGTTTTGTGAGAGAACCTTAGCATAAGTTACCAAATGTTTCTTATTCTCTTGCTTATCTCTTCTGTTTTATTTTAACTTTTATGTGAGAACGTAGAGAGTAAAAAAAATAATGTATCATGTGAACGAGGGATGAGGAGGAGAAAAATCGAGAGTAGAAAAATAAAAGGAAATGCTGGTAAAAAATAATGGAGAGAGAGAGAGAGAGAGAGAGAGAGAGAGAGAGAGAGAGAGAGAGAGAGAGAGAGAGAGAGAGAGAGAGAGAGAGAGAGAGAGAGAGAGAGAGAGAGAGAGAGAGAGAGAGAGAATGCTCATATAATTATGCGGAGAACGAACGAAAAACAAAAACAAAAGAATGGAATGAAAAAAGAAATGGGAAAAGAAGATATACAAAAAAAGAAAAAGGAAAAAATAGACTCCTACCAGCAATGAAAAACGAAACAAAAAGAAAAAAAACAGAAAAAAACAGAGAAAACCATGAAGTAATCTGAGGCATATTTAAATCAATACATGCAAATTAGTGGCGAGGAAACGAGGCGAAGCGAGACGGAACAGGATGAGAGAGTGAAAATATACTATTGTTATTATCAACGTAAATGATATTGATATAGATGGTGATGGTAGTGGTGGTGGTGGATTTGTTCTTGACATTATTTTTGTGGTCAGTGCACGTCGGGCTACAAAGCTGGGCGGGGCAGCGTTGCGTAAGTAACGGGCAATGACTGGAGAGTGTCTGGGAAGCAGCGGCAAAGCGGGGATGACACAAAAAAAAGGCTCCTGGAGTAGTGCGTGTGGTGGTGGTAGTGGTAGTGGTAGGTGTTTGCAGCAAGGCATCAAGGTCAGCAAGTACACCACCTGGCTTAGTAATAATACCTGTTTTGGTGCACCTTCTTTCCTGCCTCTCCTTTTTGGTGCTTCCTTTGCTGTGGGAGGGAAATATTAGTGTGCTTTTTATGTGACGGAAAGTGAGGTACGAACAGACGATAAAGAAGGGAAATTTATAGGCAGTGAAAGGAAAAGAAATGATGAGATGAAAAGGCAAGAAGAGGAAAATGATAGGGAAGGATGTGGATGAGAAAGTGAAAGGTAAAGGATGGAAAAATATATAAGAAATCTTTATAGAGATAGTAAAAGTACGTGATAGAGATAACAAAGATAGGAATATGATAAACAGGAAGAAAAAGAAAGGAAAATGAAGCGAAGAGAGGGAAAGAAATGTAAAGAAATGTTGCTAAAGATAGGAAGTGACAGGCACGTGGCCGAGAGCATGGCGTGAAGTACTAAAGATACCTGTTTTGACCACCATTTTCTTTTCTTTTCCCCTCTTTTCTTTCGTGGTGGAGGGAAATGTTACCGTGTGTGAAGACGTCTTGGAGTGTGGGTATCTTCTGTGGCCAGCCTTTGTGTTCAGTCCTGTGTGTCATGCAGGGACCGTCTCGTAGGTCTGATGGCTTCTTGCAGCTTCTACCTGTATTATGTTCTTATGTTCTTTACGTTCTTGAGGAGTCAGGTGTGGAGGTTCATATTTTTGTCTAATTTTTATACAGAAAATGTAGTGGTTTGAAAGTGGATGTGACAAAGAATGAAAGAATTCCTAAGTTTGTATATAATTTATTGATTTCGTCACCGGGAATCGAAAAGGATCGACGGGGAGAAAATGAAGGTGAAGTTGAGACAGTGGTAAATATCTTTCTTCTTTTTGGTAAACGTGGACGCACACTTGCGCACGCACGCACTCTCAGATGCACACCTGGGTCGGTTCCTTTTCATTCATGCGTTGAGACGAAGACGTGAAACAGATGTCTTACTTGCCGTATCCTCCTCCTGTTAGGGAGAGAAGGGATGTGAGAGTGATTGTGTGTGTGTGTGTGTGTGTGTGTGTGTGTGTGTGTGTGTGTGTGTGTTTCACTGTTAGATCTGCTGCAGTCTCTGGCGAGACAGCCAGACGTTACCCTACGGAGCGAGCTTAGAGCTCATTATTTCCGATCTTCGGATAGGCCTGAGACCAGGCACACACCACACACCGGGACAACAAGGTCACAACTCCTCGATTTACATCCCGTACCTACTCACTGCTAGGTGAACAGGGGCTACACGTGAAAGGAGACACACCCAAATATCTCCACCCGGCCGGGGAATCGAACCCCGGTCCTCTGGCTTGTGAAGCCAGCGCTCTAACCACTGAGCCTTTTGTGTGTGTGTGTGTGTGTGTGTGTGTGTGTGTGTGTGTGTGTGTGTGTGTGTTTGTGTCTTTATGTGAGAGGGGAGAAATGGCCAAGTGCAACAAAAAGATAATAAAAGAAAAGGCCCACTCAGTCGCCTGTGTCCATACGGCACTGATAGATCCGACAGAGTTAGCCAAAGGACAGGGATAAATGTCTTGAAAACTCCCTCTTGAATGAAGTGTGTGTGTCGCTATGACCGCTCTGCATACCGTTCAAAAACAGTCAGGTTTTAGATGTCTTACCACTTCTGAAGCCGCCGCCTCCGAAGCTGCCACCGTGGCTCCCGCCACCGAAGCTGCCGCCACCGTGGCTCCCGCCACCGAAGCTGCCGCTACCGTATCTGCTGCCGCCACTGAAGCTGCTGCCGCCGAAGCTGCCGCTGCCGAAGCTGCCGCCACCGAAGCTACCGCCACCACCGTAGCCGCCACCCCGAAGCCTCCGGATCCTCCGCGGCGGCCACCACCGCCGAAGCCTCCCTTTCCACCACTGAAACCTCCACGGAAGCCGCCGCCGCCGCCGCCGCTGAATCTGCTGCCTCCACCGTAACCTCCGGAACTGCCACCAAAGCTGCCACCGCCAAATCCTCCCCCGAATCCTCTGCTGAATCCACCGCCGCCGCCGCCGCCGCCGTAGCCGCCACCTGGGGGAGCGTGGCGTCACTCAGGGATTGGTGGTTATGAGGCGTTGAATCACGCCGCTAAGGAATGACTGTTGCAGCGCGAACCGTCACCGCTCTTTGATTACAAGTGTTACCACAAGTTTCGTTTCCAAAAGGGAAACATAAAGAGGCGTGTGTAGCTGTTGTTTACACAAAACGTATGTTTTTGTTTTACCTCCAAAACCACCGCCGCCGCCGCCGCCGCCGCCGCCGCCATGTCCACCCCCACAGCAGCCGCCGCCGCCAATCCTGCCGGCGCTGACGCAGGCCACGACGAGGGCCAGGGCCAGGAAGGCGTGGATGGGTCTCATCTGTAATGTTCGAGAAAGAGAGAACACGTGATCATCATATTATAAGAAAAGATATAAGCATTGATAATAGCATATGCTGCCTATTGCTGCCATGCTCCACTCAAGACCAAGACAGTGGTTGGTAGAGGTGAGGAGAGCCGTGCAGTGGGACGCTGCCTCTGAGTGACATTCGCCCCTGGGGCTGCACACTGGGTGCGTGATGGAAAAAGAACGACAAAACATAACAGAAGAGCAGCACACTGTTGCTTGACTGCACTACACTAACAACTTGTAAGATCTGATAGGCAGCACAGAGCACAGAGACAACCGCTCCCCAAGCCCTGCCAAGAGTGACCGGGAAAGAAGCGATACTATGTTATGTTGAAAACTACGCGAACATTTTTTATGTCTTGCATTGTGCGTGTGGTGCACGTGAGCATCTGAGCGCTACCTTAGTGGTGGTGGTGTGTGCTCTTATGCGAAGAAGCGACTGCTGAACCTCGCCGCCGCCTCGCTATATATACTTGTTGCCGCGCCGTATGACACTGCACGTTGGTGCCGAAACGAAGCCGGTCAAGGTCGTGTGGGAAGGAGGGAGGAAGGATGTAAGAGTGAGGAAACCGACATAAGGGGAGGCCGATCGAGGTGTCGGGAAAGCGTGGGGGCTCACGGCAGACACGGGCACACACACACACACACACACACACACACACACACACACACACACACACACACACACACACACACACACAACTCTCAGTATCAATCACGAAAGAACAACCAGGTGAACGAGGACTAATTAGTAGGGAGGCGGTAACCTAGTGGACAAGGTGGTGAGCGTGGGATCGGGCAGACTTCCACGTGTAGGTTTGAATCCCACAACGTACCGCCTTGATAGTTTGCCATTTGTCGAGTGGTTTAAAGTTACCTACATGTCACCGTGATACCCAGGTTCTAGGTGGTTACACCAAAGATGCGCTTAGGTGGTGATACGAGCCCTAACATGGGTACCACTGTAAATAAAATGTCTTCGCCACTAATGGGCGGAAGCTTAACAGTACTTCCAATACTCTTCAAGTTACCTACAGGCGCTATAGTCCAGGACATAAAAAACAAAGTTACCTAATGTTTCTTATTCTCTTGTTTATATATATGTATATATGTAAAGAGAGAGAGAGAGAGAGAGAGAGAGAGAGAGAGAGAGAGAGAGAGAGAGAGAGAGAGAGAGAGAGAGAGAGAGAGAGAGAGAGAGAGAGAGAGAGAGAGAGAGAGAATGCTCATAGAATCATGCGGAGAACAGATGAATAACGAAAAAAAAAGGAATGAAAGAAAAGATGGGGAGAAGATATACAAAGAAAGAATAGGGAAAAATAGACTCCTACCAGCAATGAGAAACGAAAGAAAACGACAAAAAAAAAAACAAAAAAACAAAGAAATCCATAACGTAATCAGAGGCATATTCAAATCAATACACGCAAATTAGTGGCAAAGAAACGAGGCGAGGCGAGGCGGAACAAGATGAGAGAGTGAAAGCATACTATTGTACCTAATATTGATATAGATGGTGATTGTAGTGATGGTGGTGGATGTGTTCTTGACGTTGTTGTTTTCGTCAGTGCGCGTCGTGGTACAAAGCTAGGCGGGGAACGCTTTGTAAGTTGTGTAAGACAACGCTCCTTCTTCACACAAAACAACATGCACTTAACAAACCTTTTACTTAAAAATCAAAATGAAATAATGGCGTCTCCAAACCCAGCCTCGGAGTCCCCTTCTGGGAGGTGACCAGAAATGTCCGCAGGTCAGATTCCTCTCTTGATAACGACCCCAAATATTTTGTCTTAACACTTTCCTCAACCTTTTCTGCATTAACTTCTGCAACATTCGTGGTCTTAGATCTAATTTTTCAATATGTAGAACACCACCTCTCCTCTACTAAACCTGATCTTCTTTTCCTCACCGAAACAAAGCTGTCTGAGGCAACTGACAGTTGCCCCTTCTCTGTTCCCTAGTATTTTCTCTATTTTCTTTTTCGTTGCAAAGCTGGATGTTGCGTCTATGTGCGCAACGACTTAACTTGCTTTCGTGCCCACGCTCTCGAATTTTCCGAGTTTTCCACCATCTGGCTTCGGCTGAATAGTCACTCTCTAAATAAATTCATCTCTCCTAACTCCTATAGTAAATTCTTTGACTATATAACTTCAAATGTGGAGCAGATTCTGTCCCTCTACCCTTTCGCAGAGATTTCCATTCATGGAGATTTCAATGTTCACCACCAGCTTTGGCTTTCCTCTCCTTTCACTGACCATTCTGGTGAACAAGCGTTCAACTTTGCTATCCTCCATGACCTAGAGAAACTAATGCAGCACCCTATTCGTATTCCTGACCGTCCTGGAGACACGCCCAACATTCTTGATCTCTTCCTCACCTCTAATCATTCTTCTTATGCTGTCACCCTATCATTTCCATTGGCCTTTTCCGATCACATTTATTTCTGCATCTTGTCCTATTTCTCCAATTCCTCCACAGGATTCCCCTATGCGGAGGTATTATGCTGATTTTCCCTAGAATGATCACTGTTTCCGTTTCAGAGACCCATCTCTTTATGCTGAACGCATAACAGAGGTGGTAGTGTAAGGCATGGAGGCGTACATTCGTCATTCTTTTTGTCAGCCTAAACTTTCTAAACCTTGGTTAACACAACCTGTTCTCTTGCTATACATGATAGAGAGTTTGTCCACAAAAGGTACTTCAGCCATCCATCTCCTGAATCTCATACACATTATATTTCTGTCCGGAATCATGCCAAGTCTGTTCTTCAACTTGCCAAACGCTCCTTCATAAACAGAAAATGTCAAAATCTTTCAAATTCAAACTCCTCTTGAGACTTCTGGCATCTAGCCAAAAAACATCTCTAATAAATATGCTTCTTCATCTTTCCCTCCTTTATTCACCCTGATGGCACCACTGCCATCATTCTGTCTTTTTACTCTGAACACTTCTCTCAAACAACTCCACCTTGGATGATTCTAGGCTTGTCCGTCCCCTTTCTCCTCCCTCTGACGATTTCATGTCTTCAGTTTAAATTCTTTGTAGTGATGTTTTCCATGCCCTCGCTGGCCTAAACCATCGGAAGGCTTACGAGTATGGATCTGATGGGTTCCCTTCTATTGTTCTTAAAAACTGTTTCCGTGCTTGCACCTTGCCTGGCCAAACTCTTTCAGCCTTGTCTATCAAAACTTTGTCTGTCAACTTCTACCTTTCCTTCTTGCTGGAAGTTTGCCTACATTCAGCGGGGGATGACACAAAAAAAGTTCCTGGGGTGGTTTTGGTGGTGGGGGGTTGGTGGGGAGGTAGTAATGATGGTGGTGGTGGGTGTCTGCAGTAAGGCATCAAGGTCGGCAAGTACACCACCTGGCTTAGTAATAATACCTGTTTTGGTGCACCTTCTTTCCTGCCTCTCCTTTTTGGTGCTTCCTTTGCTCTGGGAGGAAAATATTAGTGTGCTTTTTATGTGACGAAAAGTGAGGTACGAACAGACGATAAAGAAGGGAAATTTTTAGGCAGTGAAAGGAAAAGAAATGATGAGATGAAAAGGCAAGAAGAGGAAAATGATAGAGAAGGATGTGGATGAGAAAGTGAAAGGTAAAGGATGGAAAAATATATAAGAAATCTTTATAGAGATAGTAAAAGTACGTGGTAGAGATAACAAAGATAGGAATATGATAAACAGGAAGAAAAAGAAAGGAAAATGAAGCGAAGAGAGGGAAAGAAATGTAAAGAAATGTTGCTAAAGATAGGAAGTGAGAGGCACGTGGCCGAGAGCATGGCGTGAAGTACTAAAGATACCTGTTTTGACCACCATTTTCTTTTCTTTTCCCTCTTTTCTTTCGTGGTGGAGGGAAATGTTACCGTGTGTGAAGACGTCTTGGAGTGTGGGTATCTTCTGTGGCCAGCCTTTGTGTTCAGTCCTGTGTGTCATGCAGGGACCGTCTCGTAGGTCTGATGGCTTCTTGCAGCTTCTACCTGTATTATGTTCTTATGTTCTTTACGTTCTTGAGGAGTCAGGTGTGGAGGTTCATATTTTTGTCTAATTTTTATACAGAAAATGTAGTGAGTTTGAAAGTGGATGTGACAAAGAATGAAAGAATTCCTAAGTTTGTATATAATTTATTGATTTCGTCACCGGGAATCGAAAAGGATCGACGAGGAGAACACGAAGGTGAAGTTGAGACAGTGGTAAATATCTTTCTTCTTTTTGGTAAACGTGGACGCACACTTGCGCACGCACGCACTCTCAGATGCACACCTGGGTCGGTTCCTTTTCATTCATGCGTTGAGACGAAGACGTGAAACAGATGTCTTACTTGCCGTATCTTCCTCCTGTTGGGAGGAGTGAGGGATGTGAGAATGAGTAAATGTGTGTGTGTGTGTGTGTGTGTGTGTGTGTGTGTGTGTGTGTGTGTGTGTGTGTGTGTGTGTCTTTATGAGAGAGGAGAGAAATGGCCAAGTGCAACAAAAAGATAATTATAAAAAAGACCCCCTCAGTCGCCTGTGTCCCTACCGCACTGACAGATCCGACAGAGTTAGCCAAAGGACAGAGATAAATGTCTCGAAAACTCCCTCTTGAATGAAGTGTGTGTGTCGCTATGACCGCTCAGCATACCGTTCAAAAACAGTCAGGTTTTAGATGTCTTACCACTTCTGAAGCCGCCGCCTCCGCGGCCGCCTCCGAAGCTGCCACCGTGGCTGCCGCCACCGAAGCTGCCGCCACCGAAGCTGCCGCCGCCGAAGCTGCCGCCACCGAAGCTGCTTCCACCACCATAGCTGCCACCGCCGAAGCCTCCGGATCCGCCGCGGTGGCCGCCACCGCCGAAGCCTCCCTTTCCACCACTAAAACCGCCACCAAAGCTGCCACCGCCAAATCCTCCCCCGAATCCTCTGCTGAATCCACCGCCGCCGCCGCCGCCGCCGCCGTAGCCGCCACCTGGGGGAGCGTGGCGTCACTCAGGGATTGGTGGTTATGCGGCGTTGAATCACGCCGCCAAGGAATGACTGTCGCAGCGCGCACTGTCACCGCTCTTTGATTACAAATGTTACCACAAATTTCGTTTCCATAAGGGAAACATAAAGAGGTGTGTGTAGCTGTTGTTTACACAAAACGTATGTTTTTGTTTTACCTCCAAAACCACCGCCGCCGCCGCCGCCGCCATGTCCACCCCCACAGCAGCCGCCGCCGCCAATCCTGCCGGCGCTGACGCAGGCCACGACGAGGGCCAGGGCCAGGAAGGCGTGGATGGGTCTCATCTGTAATGTTCGAGAAAGAGAGAACACGTGATCATCATATTATAAGAAAAATATATAAGCATTTATAATAGCATATGCTGCCTATTGCTGCCATGCTCCACTCAAGACCAAGACAGTGGTTTGTAGAGGTGAGGAGAGCCGTGCAGTGGGACGCTGCCTCTGAGTGACATTCGCCCCTGGGGCTGCACACTGGGTGCGTGATGGAAAAAGAACGACAAAACATAACAGAAGAGCAGCACACTGTTGCTTGACTGCACTACACTAACAACTTGTAAGATCTGATAGGCAGCACAGAGCACAGAGACAACCGCTCCCCAAGCCCTGCCAAGAGTGATGGGGAAAAAGGCGATACTATGTTATGTTGAAAACTACGCGAACATTTTTTATGTCTTGCATTGTGCTTGTGGTGCACGTGAGCATCTGAGCGCTACCTTAGTGGTGGTGGTGTGTGCTCTTATGCGAAGAAGCGACTGCCGAACCTCGCCGCCGCCTCGCTATATATACTTGTTGCCGCGCCGTATGACACTGCACGTTGGTGCCGAAACGAGGCCGATCAAGGTCGTGTGGGAAGGAGGGAGGAAGGATGTAAGAGTGAGAAAAACCGACATAAGGGGAGGCCGATCGAGGAAAGCGTGGGGGCTCACGGCAGACACGGGCACACACACACACACACACACACACACACACACACACACACACACACACACACACACACACACACACACACACACACACACACACACACACACACACACACACATACACACACACACACACACACACACACACACACACACACACACACACGCCCGGTAGCTCAGTGGTTAGAGCGCTGGCTTCACAAGCCAGAGGACCGGGGTTCGATTCCCCGGCCGGGTGGAGATATTTGGGTGTGTCTCCTTTCACGTGTAGCCCCTGTTCACCTAGCAGTGAGTAGGTACGGGATGTAAATCGAGGAGTTGTGACCTTGTTGTCTCGGTGTGTGGTGTGTGCCTGGTCTCAGACCTATCCGAAGATCGGAAATAATGAGCTCTGAGCTCGTTCCGTAGGGTAACGTCTGGCTGTCTCGTCAGAGACTGCAGTAGATCAAACAGTGAAACACACACGCACACAGTCTTACACACACACACACACACACACACACACACACACAAACACACACACACACAAAGACACACACACACACACACACACACACACACACACACACACATATACATACACACCTCTCAAAGTCAAGCACGAACAAACAAGCAGGTGAACGACGACTAATTAGTAGGGAGGCGGTGGCCTAATGGATAAGGTGGTGAACGTAGGATCGGGCAGATTTCCACGTGTAGGTTTGAATCCCACCACGTACTGCCTTGATACTTTGGTATTTGTCGAGTGGTTTAAAGTTACTTACATATCACCATGATACCCAGGTTCTAGGTGGTTACACCAAAGATGCGCTTGTGTGGTGATATGGGCCCTAACATGGGTACCACTGTAAATAAAATTGCCTGCACCACTAATGGGAGAAAACGTAACAGTGCTTCCAATACTCTTCAAATTACCTACAGGCGTTATAGTCCAGGACATGAAAAAATAAATTTACCTAATGTTTCTCATTCACTTGTTTATATATTCCGTTTTGTTTTCACTTTTATGTGGGGAACGTAGAAAATAAAAGATTGTATTATTGTATCATATGAACGAGGCAAGAGGAGGAGAAAAATAATAGGGAATATTGGTAAAAATAAGAGAGAGAGAGAGAGAGAGAGAGAGAGAGAGAGAGAGAGAGAGAGAGAGAGAGAGAGAGAGAGAGAGAGAATGCTTATAGAATCATGCGGAGAACAGACGAAAACCGAAAAAAAAGGAATAAAAGAAAAGATGGGAAGAGAAGATATATAAAGAAAGAATAGGAAAGAAAATGGACTTTTACCAGCGATGAAAAGCGAAACAAAACGACAAAAAAACAAAAGTAAACCATGAAGTAATCAGAGGCATATTCAAATAAATACTTGCAAACTAGTGGCAAAGAAACGAGGCGAGGCGAGGCGGAAGAGGATGAGAGTGAAAACATACTATTGATATAGATGGTGATGGTGGATGTATTTTGTTGTTTTCGTCAGTGCGCGTCGGGGTACAAAGCTAGGCTGGGCAGTGCTGTGTAAGTTGTGTAAGACAACGCTCCTTCTTCACACAAAACTACATGCACTTACTACACCTTTCACTTGAAAATAAAAATGAAATAATGGTGTCTCCTAACCCAGCCTCGGAGTCCCCTTCTGGGGAGGTGACCAGAAATGTCCGCAGGTCAGATTCCTCTCTTGATAACGACCCCAAATATCTTGACACTTCCCTCAACTTTTTCTGCATTAACTTCTGCAACATTCGTGGTCTTAGATCTAATTTTTCAATCAGTGGAACACCACCTCTCCTCTACTAAACCTGATCTTTACGTCACCGAAACAAAGCTGTCTGAGGCAACTGACAGTTGCCCCTTCTCTGTTCCCTAGTATTTTCTCTATTCTCTTTTTCGTTCCAAAGCTGGATGTTGCGTCTATGTGCGCAACGACTTAACTTGCTTTCGTGCCCACGCTCTCGAATATTCCGAGTTTTCCACCATCTGGCTTCGGCTCAATAGTCACTCTCTAAATAAATTCATCTCTCCACTAACTCCTATAGTAAATTCTTTGACTATTTAACTTGAAATGTGGAGCAGATTCTGTCCCTCTACCCTTTCGCAGAGATTTCCATTCATGGAGATTTCAATGTTCACCACCAACTTTGGCTTTCCTCTCCCTTCACTGACCATTCTGGTGAACAAGCGTTCAACTTTGCTATCCTCCATGACCTAGAGAAACTAATGCAGCACCCTATTCGTATTCCTGACCGTCCTGGAGACACGCCCAACATTCTTGATCTCTTCCTCACCTCTAATCATTCTTCTTATGCTGTCACCCTATCATTTCCATTGGCCTTTTCCGATCACATTTATTTCTGCATCTTGTCCTATTTCTTCAATTCCTCCACAGAATTCCCCTATGCGGAGGTATTATGCTGATTTTCCCTAGAATGATCACTGTTTCCGTTTCAGAGACCCATCTCTTTATGCTGAACGCATAACAGAGGTGGTAGTGTAAGGCATGGAGGCGTACATTCGTCATTCTTTTTGTCAGCCTAAACTTTCTAAACCTTGGTTAACACAACCTGTTCTCTTGCTACACATGATAGAGAGTTTGTTCACAAAAGGTACTTCAGCCATCCATCTCCTGAATCTCATACACATTATATTTCTGTCCGGAATCATGCCAAGTCTGTTCTTCAACTTGCCAAACGCTCCTTCATAAACAGAAAATGTCAAAATCTTTCAAATTCAAACTCCTCTTGAGACTTCTGGCATCTAGCCAAAAACATCTCTAATAAATCTACTTCTTCATCTTTCCCTCCTTTATTCACCCTGATGGCACCACTGCCATCATTCTGTCTTTTTACTCTGAACACTTCTCTCAAACAACTCCACCTTGGATGAAGGCTTGTGTCCCTTTCTCCTCCCTCTGACTATTTCATGTCTTCAATTCAAATTCTTCGTAGTGATGTTTTCCATGCCCTCGCTGGCCTAAACCATCGGAAGGCTTATGAGTATGGATCTGATGGGGTGCCTCCTATTGTTCTCAAAAACTGTTTCCGTGCTTGCACCTTGCCTGGCCAAACTCTTTTAACTTTATCTATCAAAACTTTGTCTGTCAACTTCTACCTTTCCTTCTTGCTGGAAGTTTGCCTACATTCAGCGGGGATGACACAAAAAAAGTTCCTGGTGGTGGTGGTGGTGGTGGTGGTGGTTGGTGGGAGGTAGTAATGATGGTGGTGGTGGGTGTCTGCAGTAAGGCATCAAGGTCGGCAAGTACACCACCTGGCTTAGTAATAATACCTGTTTTGGTGCACCTTCTTTCCTGCCTCTCCTTTTTGGTGCTTCCTTTGCTCTGGGAGGAAAATATTAGTGTGCTTTTTATGTGACGAAAAGTGAGGTACGAACAGACGATAAAGAAGGGAAATTTATAGGCAGTGAAAGGAAAAGAAATGATGAGATGAAAAGGCAAGGAAAGGAAAATAATAGGGAAGGATGTGGATGAGGAAGTGAAAGGTAAAGGATGGAAAAATATATAAGAAATCTTTATAGAGATAGTAAAAGTACGTGATAGAGATAACAAAGATAGGAATATGATAAACAGGAAGAAAAAGAAAGGAAAATGAAGCGAAGAGAGGGAAAGAAATGTAAAGAAATGTTGCTAAAGATAGGAAGTGACAGGCACGTGGCCGAGAGCATGGCGTGAAGTACTAAAGATACCTGTTTTAACCACCATTTTCTTTTCTTTTCCCTCTTTTCTTTCGTGGTGGAGGGAAATGTTACCGTGTGTGAAGACGTCTTGGAGTGTGGGTATCTTCTGTGGCCAGCCTTTGTGTTCAGTCCTGTGTGTCATGCAGGGACCGTCTCGTAGGTCTGATGGCTTCTTGCAGCTTCTACCTGTATTATGTTCTTATGTTCTTTACGTTCTTGAGGAGTCAGGTGTGGAGGTTCATATTTTTGTCTAATTTTTATACAGAAAATGTAGTGGTTTGAAAGTGGACGTGACAAAGAATGAAAGAATTCCTAAGTTTGTATATAATTTATTGATTTCGTCACCGGGAATCGAAAAGGATCGACGGGGAGAAAATGAAGGTGAAGTTGAGACAGTGGTAAATATCTTTCTTCTTTTTGGTAAACGTGGACGCACACTTGCGCACGCACGCACTCTCAGATGCACACCTGGGTCGGTTCCTTTTCATTCATGCGTTGAGACGAAGACGTGAAACAGATGTCTTACTTGCCGTATCTTCCTCCTGTTGGGAAGATGAGGGATGTGAGAATGAGTAAATGTATGTGTGTGTGTGTGTGTGTGTGTGTGTGTCTTTATGAGAGAGGAGAGAAATAGCCAAGTGCAACAAAAAGATAATTATAAAAAAGACCCCCTCAGTCGCCTGTGTCCCTACCGCACTGACAGATCCGACAGAGTTAGCCAAAGGACAGAGATAAATGTCTCGAAAACTCCCTCTTGAATGAAGTGTGTGTCGCTATGACCGCTCAGCATACCGTTCAAAAACAGTCAGGTTTTAGATGTCTTACCACTTCTGAAGCCGCCGCCTCCGAAGCTGCCACCGTGGCTGCCGCCACCGAAGCTGCCGCCACCGAAGCTGCCGCCGCCGAAGCTGCCGCCACCGAAGCTGCTTCCACCACCATAGCTGCCACCGCCGAAGCCTCCGGATCCGCCGCGGTGGCCGCCACCGCCGAAGCCTCCCTTTCCACCACTAAAACCGCCACCAAAGCTGCCACCGCCAAATCCTCCCCCGAATCCTCTGCTGAATCCACCGCCGCCGCCGCCGCCGCCGCCGTAGCCGCCACCTGGGGGAGCGTGGCGTCACTCAGGGATTGGTGGTTATGAGGCGTTGAATCACGCCGCCAAGGAATGACTGTCGCAGCGCGAACCGTCACCGCTCTTTGATTACAAGTGTTACCACAAGTTTCGTTTCCATAAGGGAAACATAAAGAGGTGTGTGTAGCTGTTGTTTACACAAAACGTATGTTTTTGTTTTACCTCCAAAACCACCGCCGCCGCCGCCGCCGCCATGTCCACCCCCACAGCAGCCGCCGCCGCCGCCAATCCTGCCGGCGCTAACGCAGGCCACGACGAGGGCCAGGGCCAGGAAGGCGTGGATGGGTCTCATCTGTAATATTCGAGAAAGAGAGAACACGTGATCATCATATTATAAGAAAAATATATAAGCATTGACAATAGCATATGCTGCCTATTGCTGCTATGCTCCTCTCAAGACCAAGACAGTGGTTGGTAGAGGTGAGGAGAGCCGTGCAGTGGGACGCTGCCTCTGAGTGACATTCGCCCCTGGGGCTGCACACTGGGTGCGTGATGGAAAAAGAACGACAAAACATAACAGAAGAGCAGCACACTGTTGCTTGACTGCACTACACTAACAACTTGTAAGATCTGATAGGCAGCACAGACCACAGAGACAAGCGCTCCCCAAGCCCTGCCAAGAGTGATGGGGAAAGAGGCGATACTATGTTATGTTGAAAACTACGCGAACATTTTTTATGTCTTGCATTGTGCGTGTGGTGCACGTGAGCATCTGAGCGCTACCTTAGTGGTGGTGGTGTGTGCTCTTATGCGAAGAAGCGACTGCCGAACCTCGCCACCGCCTCGCTATATATACTTGTTGCCGCGCCGCATGACACTGCGTGCTGGTGCCGAAACGAGGCCGGTCAAGGTCGTGAGGGAAGGAGGGAGGAAGGATGTAAGAATAAGAGAAACTGGGATGAGGGGAGGCCGAGCGAGGTGTCGGGAAAGCTTGGGGGCTCACGGCAGACATGGGCACACACACACACACACACACACACACACACACACACACACACACACACACACACACACACACACACACACACCGCGTGTTGTAGTGGTTAGCACACTCGGGTGAAAACCGAAAAGGTCCGGGTTTGAATCCCGGGCGCGGCAAGGCAAAATAGGCAAGCCTCTTAATGTGTAGCCACTGTTCGCCAAGCAGCAGGTAGGTATGGGATGTAACTCAAGGGGTTGTGGCCTCGCTATCCTGGTGTGTGGAGTGTGTTGTGGTCTCATCCCTACTCGAAGATCGGTCTATGAGCTCTGAGATCGCTCCGTAATGGGGAAGGCTGGTTAGGTGACCAGTAGGCTGCCGTAGTGAATTACACACACACACACACACACACACACACACACACACACACACACACACACACACACACACACACACACACACACACACACACACACACACACACACACACACACACACACACACACACACACACACACACACACACACACACACACACACACACACACACACACACACACACACACACACACACACACACACACACACACACACACACACACACACACACACACACACACACACACACACACACACACACACACACACACACACAACTCTCAGGGTCAATCACGAAAGAACAACCAGGTGAACGAGGATAATTAGTAGGGAGGCGGTAGACTAGTGGAGAAGGTGGTGAGCGTGGGATCGGGCAGACTTCCACGTGTAGGTTTGAATCCCACAACGTACCGCCTTGATAGTTTGCCATTTGTCGAGTGGTTTAAAGTTACCTACATGTCACCGTGATACCCAGGTTCTAGGTGGTTACACCAAAGATGCGCTTAGGTGGTGATACGGGCCCTAACATGGGTACCACTGTAAATAAAATTGTCTTCGCCACTAATGGGCGGAAGCTTAACAGTGCTTCCAATACTCTACAAGTTACCTACAGGCGCTATAGTCCAGGACATAAAAAACAAAGTTACCTAATGTTTTTTTATTCTCTTGTTTATATATATGTATATATGTAAAGAGAGAGAGAGAGAGAGAGAGAGAGAGAGAGAGAGAGAGAGAGAGAGAGAGAGAGAGAGAGAGAGAGAGAGAGAGAGAGAGAGAGAGAGAGAGAGAATGCTCATAGAATCATGCGGAGAACAGATGAATAACGAAAAAAAAAGGAATGAAAGAAAAGATGGGGAGAAGATATACAAAGAAAGAATAGGGAAAAATAGACTCCTACCAGCAATGAGAAACGAAAGAAAACGACAAAAAAAAAAAAACAAAGAAATCCATAACGTAATCAGAGGCATATTCAAATCAATACACGCAAATTAGTGGCAAAGAAACGAGGCGAGGCGAGGCGGAGCAAGATGAGAGAGTGAAAGCATACTATTGTACCTGATATTGATATAGATGGTGATTGTAGTGATGGTGGTGGATGTGTTCTTGACGTTATTTTCGTCAGTGCGCGTCGTGGTACAAAGCTAGGCGGGGCAGCGCTGTGTAAGTAGTGTAAGACAACGCTCCTTCTTCACACAAAACAACATGCACTTACCACACCTTTCACTTAAAAATCAAAATGAAATAATGGCGTCTCCAAACCCAGCCTCGGAGTCCCCTTCTGGGGAGGTGACCAGAAATGTCCGCAGGTCAGATTCTTCTCTTGATAACGACCCCAAATGTCTTGACACTTCCCTCAACTTTTTCTGCATTAACTTCTGCAACATTCGTGGTCTTAGATCTAATTTTTCAATCAGTGGAACACCACCTCTCCTCTACTAAACCTGATCTTCTTTACGTCACCGAAACAAAGCTGTCTGAGGCAACTGACAGTTGCCCCTTCTCTGTTCCCTAGTATTTTCTCTATTTTCTTTTTCGTTGCAAAGCTGGATGTTGCGTCTATGTGCGCAACGACTTAACTTGCTTTCGTGCCCACGCTCTCGAATTTTCCGAGTTTTCCACCATCTGGCTTCGGCTGAATAGTCACTCTCTAAATAAATTCATCTCTTTTCTAACTCCTATAGTAAATTCTTTGACTATATAACTTCAAATGTGGAGCAGATTCTGTCCCTCTACCCTTTCGCAGAGATTTCCATTCATGGAGATTTCAATGTTCACCACCAACTTTGGCTTTCCTCTCCCTTCACTGACCATTCTGGTGAACAAGCGTTCAACTTTGCTATCCTCCATGACCTAGAGAAACTAATGCAGCACCCTATTCGTATTCCTGACCGTCCTGGAGACACGCCCAACATTCTTGATCTCTTCCTCACCTCTAATCATTCTTCTTATGCTGTCACCCTATCATTTCCATTGGCCTTTTCCGATCACATTTATTTCTGCATCTTGTCCTATTTCTCCAATTCCTCCACAGGAATCCCCTATGCGGAGGTATTATGCTGATTTTTCCCTAGAATGATCACTGTTTCCGTTTCAGAGACCCATCTCTTTATGCTGAACGCATAACAGAGGTGGTAGTGTAAGGCATGGAGGCGTACATTCGTCATTCTTTTTGTCAGCCTAAACTTTCTAAACCTTGGTTAACACAACCTGTTCTCTTGCTATACATGATAGAGAGTTTGTCCACAAAAGGTACTTCAGCCATCCATCTCCTGAATCTCATACACATTATATTTTATTCCGGAATCATGCCAAGTCTGTTCTTCAACTTGCCAAACGCTCCTTCATAAACAGAAAATGTCAAAATCTTTCAAATTCAAACACCTCTCGGGACTTCTGGCATCTAGCTAATAACATCTCTAATAAATCTACTTCTTCATCTTTCCCTCCTTTATTCACCCTGATGGCACCACTGCCATCATTCTGTCTTTTACTCTGAACACTTCTCTCAAACAACTCCACCTTGGATGATTCTAGGCTTGTCCGTCCCCTTTCTCCTCCCTCTGACTATTTCATGTCTTCAATTCAAATTCTTCGTAGTGATGTTTTCCATGCCCTCGCTGGCCTAAACCATCGGAAGGCTTATGAGTATGGATCTGATGGGGTGCCTCCTATTGTTCTCAAAAACTGTGTTTTCGTGCTTGCACCTTGCTTGGGCAAACTCTTTTAACTTTGTCTATCAAAACTTTGTCTGTCAACTTCTACCTTTCCTTCTTGCTGGAAGTTTGCCTACTTTCAGTGGGGGATGACACAAAAAAAGTTTCTGGAGTGGCGTGTGTAGTGGTGGTGGTGGTGGTGCTTTGGTGGTGGGGGGTTGGTGGGGAGGTACTAATGATGGTGGTGGTGGGTGTCTGCAGTAAGGCATGCAAGTACACCACCTGGCTTAGTAATAATACCTGTTTTGGTGCACCTTCTTTCCTGCCTCTCCTTTTTGGTGCTTCTTTTGCTGTGGGAGGGAAATATTAGTGTGCTTTTTATGTGGCGAAAAGTGAGGTACGAACAGACGATAAAGAAGGGAAATTTATAAGTGATGAAAGAAATAATGAGAAGAAAAGGCAGGGAGAGGAAAATGATAGGGAAGGATGTGGATGAGAAAGTGAAAGGTAAAGGATGGAAAAATATATAAGAAATCTTTATAGAGATAGTAAAAGTACGTGGTAGAGATAACAAAGATAGGAATATGATAAACAGGAAGAAAAAGAAAGGAAAATGAAGCGAAGAGAGGGAAAGAAATGTAAAGAAATGTTGCTAAAGATAGGAAGTGAGAGGCACGTGGCCGAGAGCATGGCGTGAAGTACTAAAGATACCTGTTTTGACCACCATTTTCTTTTCTTTTCCCTCTTTTCTTTCGTGGTGGAGGGAAATGTTACCGTGTGTGAAGACGTCTTGGAGTGTGGGTATCTTCTGTGGCCAGCCTTTGTGTTCAGTCCTGTGTGTCATGCAGGGACCGTCTCGTAGGTCTGATGGCTTCTTGCAGCTTCTACCTGTATTATGTTCTTATGTTCTTTACGTTCTTGAGGAGTCAGGTGTGGAGGTTCATATTTTTGTCTAATTTTTATACAGAAAATGTAGTGGTTTGAAAGTGGATGTGACAAAGAATGAAAGAATTCCTAAGTTTGTATATAATTTATTGATTTCGTCACCGGGAATCGAAAAGGATCGACGGGGAGAAAATGAAGGTGAAGTTGAGACAGTGGTAAATATCTTTCTTCTTTTTGGTAAACGTGCATGCGCACTTGTGCACGCACGCACTCTCAGATGCACACCTTGGTAGGTTCCTTTTCATTCATGCGTTGAGACGAAGACGTGAAACAGATGTCTTACTTGCCGTATCCTCCTCCTGTTAGGGAGAGAAAGGATGTGAGAGTGTGTGTGTGTGTGTGTGTGTGTGTGTGTGTGTGTGTGTGTGTGTGTGTGTGTGTGTGTTTCACTGTTTGATCTGCTGCAGTCTCTGACGAGACAGCCAGACGTTACCTACGGAGCAAGCTTAGAGCTCATTATTTCCGATCTTTGGATAGGCCTGAGACCAGGCACACACCACACACCGGGACAACAAGGTCACAACTCCTCTATTTACATCCCGTACCTACTCACTGCTAGGTTAACAGGGGCTACACGTGAAAGGAGACACACCCAAATATCTCCACCCGGCCGGGGAATCGAACCCCGGTCCTCTGGCTTGTGAAGCCAGCGCTCTAACCACTGAGCCTTTGTGTGTGTGTGGGTGTGTGTGTGTCTTTATGTGAGAGGGGAGAAATGGCCAAGTGCAACAAAAAGATAATAAAAAAAAAAGGCCCACTCAGTCGCCTGTGTCCGTACGGCACTGACAGATCTGACAGAGTTAGCCAAAGGACAGGTCTTGAAAACTCCCTCTTGAATGAAGTGTGTGTGTCGCTATGACCGCTCTGCATACCGTTCATAAACAGTCAGGTTTTAGATGTCTTACCACTTCTGAAGCCGCCGCCTCCGAAGCTGCCACCGTGGCTCCCGCCACCGAAGCTGCCGCCACCGTGGCTCCCGCCACCGAAGCTGCCGCCACCGTATCTGCTGCCGCCACCGAAGCTGCTGCCGCCGAAGCTGCGGCCGCCGAAGCTGCCGCCACCGAAGCTACCGCCACCACCGTAGCCGCCACCCCCGATGCCTCCGGATCCCCCGTGGCGGCCACCACTGAAACCTCCACGGAAGCCGCCGCCGCCGCCGCCGCCGCTGAATCTGCTGCCTCCACCGTAACCTCCGGAACTGCCACCAAAGCTGCCACCGCCAAATCCTCCCCCGAATCCTCTGCTGAATCCACCACCGCCGCCGCCGCCGCCGCCGTAGCCGCCACCTGGGGGAGCGTGGCGTCACTCAGGGATTGGTGGTTATGAGGCGTTGAATCACGCCGCCAAGGAATGACTGTCGCAGCGCGCACCGTCACCGCTCTTTGATTACAAGTGTTACCACAAGTTTCGTTTCCATAAGGGAAACATAAAGAGGCGTGTGTAGCTGTTGTTTACACAAAACGTATGTTTTTGTTTTACCTCCAAAACCACCGCCGCCGCCGCCGCCGCCGCCTCCATGTCCACCCCCACAGCAGCCGCCGCCGCCAATCCTGCCGGCGCTGACGCAGGCCACGACGAGGGCTAGGGCCAGGAAGGCGTGGATGGGTCTCATCTGTAATGTTCGAGAAAGAGAGAACACGTGATCATCATATTATAAGAAAAAGATATAAGCATTGATAATAGCATATGCTGCCTATTGCTGCCATGCTCCAATCAAGACCAAGACAGTGGTTGGTAGAGGTGAGGAGAACCGTGCAGTGGGACGCTGCCTCTGAGTGACATTCGCCCCTGGGGCTGCACATTGGGTGCGTGATGGAAAAAGAACGACAAAACATAACAGAAGAGCAGCACACTGTTGCGTGACTGCACTACACTAACAACTTGTAAGATCTGATAGGCAGTACAGACCACAGAGACAAGCGCTCCCCAAGCCCTGCCAAGAGTGATGGGGAAAGAGGCGATACTATGTTATGTTGAAAACTACGCGAACATTTTTTATGTCTTGCATTGTGCGTGTGGTGCACGTGAGCATCTGAGCGCTACCTTAGTGGTGGTGGTGTGTGCTCTTATGCGAAGAAGCGACTGCTGAACCTCGCCGCCGCCTCGCTATATATACTTGTTGCCGCGCCGCATGACACTGCGTGCTGGTGCCGAAACTAGGCCGGTCAAGGTCGTGAGGGAAGGAGGGAGGAAGGATGTAAGAATGAGAGAAACTGACAGGAGGGTGAGGCCGAGCCAGGTGTCGGGAAAGCGTGGGGGGTCACGGCAGACACGGACACTCACACACACACACACACACACACACACACACACACACACACACACACACACACACACACACACACACACACACACACACACACACACACTGGATTTCAGAGATGAAAAAGAAGAAACAGCCAAAATGGAAACATAATCCGAATCCGAGTTGAATCAGATTACCATCTGCCATGACTCACCAGCGTTGTTTGTTGGTCAGTGCGATGTGTTCTGCGCGTTGCTTTCACCATTTCACGAGGCAGGAAAAAAATAGATAATTTGAGCATAACGGTGAGGGGAATCATGAACCCTTGACTCTGCGCTTTAAATGACCTGACATCATTTGCCGAGTATTTTCCTGTTGGTGCCCTTGGATTGGGAAATTTACACCATTGAGGCGTCACGCGGCGGCAAGATGGGATGGGTGTGGAGGGATATTATCTTCACTAATTATATGCCAAGTGTACCGTCTTCCTCTTGACTCAATCACTTTATATAATCCTTACTTTACTTTCACTTAATTTCATACCAAGCGTAACTCTTTTTCTGTGACTCACCTACTTTATATAATCCTTACTTCATTCACGCTTATACTTAGGTAAAGCTGAAGAGATTGCAAAGAGTTTATTGTGTTAACTTGGAATAGTCGAAAAGCTGACAAAGATGAATAGGCGATAGGAAGTATGTAAAGGAGATACGAGTTAGGGAGTGGGCGGGCAAGGGCGGTGGAGAGTCAAGAGATGGACATGAGGAAGAATGCGGATATGAGTATTAAGTGGGCGTTGTAATAGGTAAAGGTTGGTATGAGTGGGTGGGAGTGCTAGAATGGATGGGCGGATGTGGATGTGGGTGAATCGGTGAGAAATGGGAGTGAGAAAGTGAGCTGGAGTGTTTGAATTGGTGGGTGGAGGTGGAGGAAAATGAGACTGAAGAAGTGAATAGGAGTAAGTGATGGAATGGGTGGGTGAAGGTGGATGGAGGAAATGGTTAAGTAGATGGGATTAAGTATTAGTGTAAGTGGATGGAGATGAATGAAGGTGATATTAAGAAGAAAAGGTTTTTATTCCTAACTCTTTCACTAATCTATAATTTTTTAGGCCAATCTTAGTGCTAAACTCTCTTAAATATTCCTATAGTAATAAAAAGGCAACAAAATTAATATATTAGTCTGTTCATATCTATAGCGTTAAAAAGGCTCAATAAAACAGACAGAGAGCCAAAGAGTAAAAGTAGGCAAGCGAATGACAGGGACGTGTAAGTAATGAAGAAGGAAGTCACATGCAGCTCACCAAACACCCATAAATAAAAGCAAGAATAAAAGTGTAGTCATAACTCATTTGTATTCATTCATTATGTTTTTTTTTCTGTACGTATTTGGGTTTACCTTGTGTGTTTGTGTGTTTGTACGTTTCTAGTTCGTTAACTCGTGTGTTTGTGTACAGTTTTCCTTCTATTCTTTTTTTTTTGTTTGGTTTATAAGAAAACTTGGTATTATGATATTTTCTTAGTCCTTATTGTCTTCATCCTTCATTTAATTCTTTTCTGTGCTGTCAAAACTTCATATCACTCACTCCTTATTGCTTCGTCACTTTTCTCCCTCTTCTTCCTCGTTTCTCATTTCAAGTCTTTTTCGTAATGCTTTTCTGCGCATTATCTTGCTCATTCATGTTTTTTTGGGGGCGTATAAAGGAAAATTTGACATCATAATTTCTTCTTATCTTTTTTCTCTCTTCACCTTCCTTCACTCAAGTATTTTCCTGTGCTTCCATGCGTATTATCCTTTTCCCTTTTTGTATATAAGAAAAATAAAACCTCATCACTCACTATTCACTCCCTCTTCACTATTTTTTTCCCACCCCTCCTTCCTCATTCTTTAATCCAAGTCCTTTTTTCATCAGTGCTTTTATATGCAACAGTTTAAGAAATAAAAAACTTCACTATGTATTCTTCATCTCTTCACTATTTTTTTCCTCACTCAGCCTTCCTCGTTCTCCAATCCAAGACCTTTATTTTTTTGGTCAATGTTTTTATGTGTCATCTTTTTTTCTTGCCTAAGGATCAACTCCACTACTCTCGTCTTGTTACTTTCCGGTGGTCGTGTGTTAAGTTAACCTTTCCTTGGCTTTCCACAAGGTGTTCTGCTGGGACCACCTTCTCTCTTCCTGACCTTGGGTGCTTGTCAGTGTTCGCTGGGCCTGACGTGTCCGCATGCCAAACAGGCTGGCTGCTGGTGGTGGTGGTGGTGGTGGTGGTAATGGTGGTCTTAAAGTAATTTTGATTTTTTCGTTGTTATTATTGGTGTTGTTAGTGGGAGTCGTGGCGGTGGTGGTGGTGGTGGTGGTGGTGGTGGTGGTGGTGGTGGTGGTGGTGGTGGTGGTGGTGGTGGTGGTGGTGGTGGTGGTAATGGTGGCTGTGGTGGTGGTGGTGGTGGTGGTGATGGTGGTAGTAGTAGTAGTAGTAGTAGTAGTAGTAGTAGTAGTAGTAGTACTAGTAGTAGTAGTAGTTTTGTTACGAGAGATAGACAGATAAATAGATAGATTGAGAGAGAGAGAGAGAGAGAGAGAGAGAGAGAGAGAGAGAGAGAGAGAGAGAAAGGACAAGGAAAGAGGGAGGAGAGTCAACAGTAATAATTATGTTTCAACTTATCATTATTTAACCTTTTTTTTTAGACATCCTTGAGCCTATGCTACCTGTAGGCCTTGTCCCCATCCACCGCGATAAAGGCAAGATTTCATTCTCTTCCCTTGTCTCTCCTGTGTCTCTTTTTTTCCTATTTCTTTTATACTTGTTGCAGATGATCATGTCCTACCTCTCCTCCTTCCCTCTCTCTCCCTTCCTCCTTGTCCCTCCCTCCTTCCCTCTCCTTCCTCTCCTTCCCTCCCTCCTTTCCTCTCTCCATCATCACAAGTACACCCTGAAGCAGTGGCAATCATGGTCAATATTTATGGTTTTTGTCATGGTGGTGGTGGTGGTGGTAGTGGTGGTGATGGTAGTAGTAATAGTAGTTTTGTTAACTGAGAGAGAGAGAGAGAGAGAGAGAGAGAGAGAGAGAGAGAGAGAGAGAGAGAGAGAGAGAGAGAGAGAGAGAGAGAGAGAGAGAGAGAGAGAGAGAGAGAGAGAGAGAGAGAAGGCCAATATTGTTTCTTTTTGGCACCCTCGAATTCATCTCTATTTGTCGATTCATATTTGCATTCAGCACACACACACACACACACACACACACACACACACACACACACACACACACACACACACACACACACACACACACACACACACACACACACACACACACACACACACACACGCGCACACTTTTCCTGGTTTCATTGTTGAGGTGTGTTTGTTTTCGTATAACCTTTGTTGTCATTGTTTGTCCGTCTGGCTGAGAAGCAACTGCCAAAAAGAGAAAACAGGGAGAGAGTGAAAATAAAAGTAGGAAGGAGAAAAGGATAATGCATTGAGGACGAGTGAATAGAAAGAGGGAGAGTGAGGAGAGAAATAGATAAGAGTAGATGAAAGGGAAATAAGTGAAGGAAGAATTGATAAGGGAATGAATGAAAGAAGGAAGTACAGTGTTATTAAATATCTTATGCTTTATATTGCTGCAGATTATCATAGTCTCTTATGGGACAATAGATCTGCTGCTTTTTGTTCTTTCTTTCGGTTCTCTTGTGTTCCTATGGGTTATTATTATCATTACTATTTTGAAAGAAACATAGATAATGATAAATGAAGAAGAGTGAATAGAAGCCAAAATAATAGCAGAGAGAGAGAGAGAGAGAGAGAGAGAGAGAGAGAGAGAGAGAGAGAGAGAGAGAGAGAGAGAGACAAAACAGGAATAAATACTCAAAATAATATGATAAAAAATACTTGAAGGAAAAACGAAAACAAAAATTAGGTTGTTGCCTTCACTGTTACATTTGCTTTTTTTTTTTCAGTCTGGTTTTCTTTCACATGAAGCAATTATGTGTGTGAGCAAGCGTCATTGTGAGAAGCACTTGTGTTGGTTGCCTCAGACAGGGAGAGTGGGAGAGTGAGAGGGAAAGTGAGAGGAAGGAGACGGGGGGATGGGTGGGTGAGATAATTTTTTTTTTTGCCTTAGTCATCCTTGCAATGTCTCAGAAAAAGTTACCAAGCCAGAGAAAATGCGATGAAATTGTCAAGAGTACACGATAATGGTAATGATTCCTTGGCGGTGTTTCGGGGTGAAAATGGAGGTAAATATATGAGAGAGAGAGAGAGAGAGAGAGAGAGAGAGAGAGAGAGAGAGAGAGAGAGAGAGAGAGACAGACAGACAGACAGACAGACAGACAGACAGAAAGATAGAAAGACGGACAGACAGGCAGACAGACAGAGAGAGAGAGACGGGGTAGCAACCTTTTCTTTTTATGGTGATGTTACTTAAGTCAGCATTTTCCTTTTTCACTTTTTGTTGCCCTTGGCCAGTGCAAGTCTTACATAAGGAAATGAATAGATAGATAAGCACACACACACACACACACACACACACACACACACACACACACACACACACACACACACTAATGGTATGGGATTACTTCTGGCCTCCCTCACGCTTGTCTCTCGAATGCGATTGGCTGCAAGTCGACTAGTCATCTGATCACTGGCTGGAGTGTTTCCGCTGCCTAGCTTCTGACGGCAGTAATAAAGGTAATGATAATAATCCATCTATATGCTACTCACTCCCGCGACAGCTTGCATGACATTAACAGCAGTTTTTCCTTGTTCTTGGTAAATCGGTAAAAAATACACGTAAAAAGAGAGCTAGGAATCTTCTCTGTGTTTTATTGTTTTCCAGAAGTTAGAGGAGACTGTGTTCGTAATCTAATCTTTTATCCTGCACTGTCTTTTTTTTCGTATATATTAAGAACAGCGGTTAGGGAAAAAAATATGATTGAAAACTATAGTAAAAATCCTTAACCTAACCTAACCTAACAGTCTTTTTTTTTTTTCGTATATATTAAGAACAGCGGTTAAGGAAGAAAACATGATTGAAAACTATAGTGAAAAAATATATTCGTAATACCATTCACCTTAATCTCTTCAGTACCAAGATGCGTTTTCATATTCATTTTGGTTACAACTTGGCGATTTTATGGAGCTTCAGAAACTTAGGTGGGGGGATTAAAATAGTGAAGACTCTGGCCATTATTCTTCTGACCTCCACAGATCCTTCGTAATGCAAATAGAATCGTCTAATCATACACAAAAATCAAGGTGAAAATGGGTCTCAGAATAGAAGGGTTAAATAAAAGATAGAGAGAGGAATAAAAAAAAAAAAATAGAGGACAGAGGAAGAATATCTGTAACAAAAACTAATACGATTCCAACTAATCATCTCTATAGCCTTAGAAAATACTGCATATGTTAGCCAGTCACGCGTTACAATACTCGCCTATACGTTACGTGAATACCTTACCCTGCTATCCACGTTAACCCATTGACTGCCATTTGGTACACCTTCCTCAAATTACCAGTTACTCTGAGACGTCTTTACCTGCCCTGCAGCCACATCCAGTCCTTGAACTGAGAAGAAATTGCAAAATGTATCCTTTTTCATAGCTAGCTTTCTTGTAGACGCTTATAAAATACTTCGCGCATTTCTTCTGGTGCTGCTAAAAGTTTCATGCGCCAGTGAAAGGGTTAAGTTAAATAGATTCGTATATGTTAGCCAGATGTCTGTGTTGAATGTCATATACTTCAGATTACAGTAACTTATTCCCGTCTCGTAAGGGCCAAGAGATCTGCCGCTGTTTAGTCTTCCGTTGTGTTCTCTTGTGTTTCCTTAGCATTGTTACTGTTGCTGTTTTGAGAAAGGGAAAGGAAAGTGTGACGGGAATTCTTTTCATTATTTTATTCGTTTCATTGTTTCAACCCAACCGTAGAGAGATAGATAGATAGAGAGATAGAGAGAGAGAGAGAGAGAGAGAGAGAGAGAGAGAGAGAGAGAGAGAGAGAGAGAGAATACTTTATCCCTCCTTCAGGTAATGGGTGTCACAGGGAAAATATCTTCCAAATCCCTCAACCTGTAAAAAAAAAAAAAAAAATGTAAGAAAAAATGATAGTCAACTGTTGGTAAATACGTAGAAACTGAGACACACACACACACACACACACACACACACACACACACACACACACACACACACACACACACACACACACACACACACACACGCATCACTCAATAACTCTCAACTTAAACACCTATCCCTCTTTTTTTGTTTTATTTTTTTTGGAAAGCTGTCATCCTTCAGACTTCGTGAGTGGATGCTGTAATTAACCCAAATAAGGAAGTAGAGAGATAGATAGATAGCTAGCTAGCTAGCTAGATAGATAGATAGATAGATAGATAGATAGATAGAGAGAGAGAGAGAGAGAGAGAGAGAGAGAGAGAGAGAGAGAGAGAGAGAGAGAGAGAGAGGGTGTGGGGGGGAGAATACGAAATAAGAAAACGGGTGGCGTGCGCGGGTCTGGTATCTTAGGTCGTGTGGTTGTGTCATGTACCTTCATCCAGTCCTTCCGTGTGTGTGTGTGTGTGTGTGTGTGTGTGTGTGTGTGTGTGTGTGTGTGTGTGTGGTTTTACTTGACACACTCACCTCTCCGCTCTCTTCTTTTCTCTTTCCGCTCTTCTCTTCCTTTACTTCCACATTCTTCATTAGTCTTGCTTCACACTTCCTTTACTCTCTCTCTCTCTCTCTCTCTCTCTCTCTCTCTCTCTCTCTCTCTCTCTCTCTCTCTCTCTCTCTCTCGTCTCCATAATCACTGAATATTTCCACTTATTAACTTCAACAACTTAAAAATGTTAGAAAAAGATGCAGCAACTTCACCCACTAGGTACTGTCCCCAATTAACGGACTGAGGGCATCTAGGCTACACATAACACCACACCTTCCTGCATTACGTCCTTCAGTAATTTAGAGGACTCGGTAGGGTTATGATGGCTTAGGATTCCCTCATTTAACTTCAAGACTCTTCATTTCATGTCCACCTTTGTTGTATGAAGGGAAACAGGTGCTGCGGTGTGATGGGAGGTTGGTTATTTCACTGTAGGTTAGATGCAGTGTTGTGTTGTGTTGTGTGATGTGTAGAATTTTAGGTGATTCCATTTCCCAGCGAAAGGAGTGCATTGACGGAGTGGTTTTAGTCTTCCAGTGTTTCTTTCTTCATTATTGACCTCTTAAATTCCTTGTAAAGTTGAGAAGGGTGATTAAGTGAAGTAACAAGTGCACTATTGATAGTTAAAGAGGAAATGAAGAAGAAGAGAATAGGAAAAGAAGAAAAGTCGTAGAAAAAAAGAAGAAAAAGAAGATAAGAAGATGGAGAAGAAAAAAAGAAAAGAAAAAGGAAAGTAGTAGAAGAAAAGAAGAAAAATTAATATTAGTAGAAAGAAAGGAAAAAAAAAGAGCAGATGATAGAAAAGAAGAACAAAATGTAATAGACGAAGAACAGCCATAAATTCAAACCAACACCCGAAGATTCATAGCCAGATGCACACATTGACACCTTCCTTACATGGAATCGGACTGGGAATCACTGGGAGAAAAGACAAACCACAAAACCACAGAACCCTCTCACATGTCAGTAACTCCAATAGCTTAACTCATCATCGAGCGAGAAAGCGGGCGAGAGTGAAAGCGAGAGCGAGCCAGGGCAGGTGAATTTGTGTGGCCGTACTAAAAGCGATTTCAGGCGAGAGTTACCATGGCAACAGGTTTCCACCCGCGTCATGGCCGGGCTTACGTCCCAAAATTTGTTACCTGAAAACAGTGTCATGAAATCTTAAGTTTTATCAAGATTTAAGAATGTGTGGATGCACAAATTGAATAAAGAAAGACAGCAATGAGGTGAATACCACCATATCACGAACCCATTGTCTTTATTCCAGTCAACTTCCAAATTCTTCTCATACTTTGCCGTATGTGTCCTTGGGTAACGAAGTCTATCCGTTCTTTCCCTTTTAATGCAACCATACCCAAAGCAAAACTTATATATTTAGAAAAGAATATTCAATTACCGTTTGTCTAGCGCGGGAAGATGTGTCGGGTGTGCTTTTGGATTTCAAAAAATTGGACTTCAAAATTTGGGATGCTGAAACATATGTTGACACAGCAGTGGCTCTCATCAAAGTCTCTTGTTTGTCTTACATAACATGATACAGGAAGAGGAAGGAGTTCAATTATCGAGTAACGGCTTTGGCGATGAACTTGATTGAGAACATTGAGCCACCACATGGGAAAAACGTTATTAAAAATTGCTAAGACCGTGAGAGAGGAATTCACTTAATATTTTTGTTCAGTTGGCAAGCAGTGACCTGGCAAAACTGATTTGAGAGAGAGAGAGAGAGAGAGAGAGAGAGAGAGAGAGAGAGAGAGAGAGAGAGAGAATGATTATCATGTATGGAAATGAACTTAACTCCAATCTTTTCACTATCTTTTCCTGTGTGGTGCTACAAATGCAGTGTCACTGTTTGTTAACTGATACATCCCAAATATAGGAGAATACACTTCACCAATTAACTGTTCATTATCCATGTCTACTGTCTGGATCAGTTTCAACTTCCCTGTCTGTGGCTTGGATATGACCGACTGAGGCTTGGGTTGCTATAGTAACTCCCATCCTTGTCCTGCCCCACCCTCACATCAGCTGATTTATCGGCCACCGGGCACTGGGCAGTGAGTCCAAGGTCATCATTTATGATTGACAAGTTTATCACCAAAGCTCTGTATAAATGCTGCTCATGTACTTCAATGATGAGCGTGTCAAATCAATAAGTGATAAGAAAAAAAAACTGATATAATATGGTAAAATATAATGATAACTACTTTGTAAAGTAATCATGTGAGAGATATAACAAAGGCAACAATTGTGTTGCCATAAAGGGAGCAAAGACAAACCTCTGCGCGTCATTCCTCATACACCGTGCACTGCCTATGAAAACCCGCATTCGAGAATAGGGGTGAAAATGTTGTTGCAGAGTCTCGTGGTTCATTTACGTGGCAAAATTTTAAAAATCTGTTTACACCATCGTGTTAAGTGGACTTTTCTTTAAAAGATGAAAGATTTTATTCTAGCATTCATATAATAACCGCTGAATACAGCGGGTAGAAGTAAAATGTGTTATAAACATTTCAAACCGGTGTTTTAACTTCAACTCGTCATAATTTCTTTATCTTTGTTCCTAACAAAATTCTGCGAACATATCTGAGTTGTGCAATTATTTTTTACTCTAACGGTATCAACCAAACTGTCATATCTAGTTTCTGAAGTGAGATACAACAGATAATATACAAACATCTCGGCGACGTCGCTCATTCCAACCCGACTAACTCGCGCGAGAAAAGTAAACGGTTGACTCTTCTCGCTTTCTCGCTTTTCAACCCGCGGGGCAACCATCCTCTGGCCGCTGCCAGTGCGGCCACCTCCATTCACTGCCATGTATTAAAGTTTCTTGCTTTCGCTCTCGCCCGCTTTCTCGCTCTCAGTGCGGACGCGCCCTTAGACTCGAACTCTGACTGGGAATGACCCCGAATGACTTGGAAAAGAGCCAAACTAACCACAAAACCGCAGAACCGTCTAACATATCAGTAATTTCAAAAGCTTACCTGGTCATCGACACAGCAAACGAGACAAAACATTACCATTACCTTCACTTGGACTCGAGCTGAGAATGAGTGGGAATGACTGGGAGGCGAGAGGAACTAACGGTAAAAAGCAACTAAACCCTTTGACATCCTCTCACATTTCAGCAACTCTTGAAATTTAATTAATCATCTACACACAAACAAGACAAACACATAACCATTACCTTCACTTGAACTCGAACTCAGAATGACTGGGAATGACTGAGAGAAGAGACAAACTAACCACAAAACCACAGAATCCTCTCACCTATCAGTAACTCTGGACACACGAACGAGACAAAAAACATCACCATTACCTTCAATTAGACTCGAACCTGGGAAAGACTGGGAAGCGAGACAAACTACCCACTAAACCACCACTCACCATAGTAACCCCCATGATGACCGTGATGACCTCCGTAGCCGCCATGATGACCCCCATGGTGACCCCCGTGGTGCCCTCCGTGGTGCCCTCCGTGGTGCCCTCCGTGGTGCCCTCCGTGGTGACCTCCGTGGTGACCTCCGTGGTGGCCGCCATGGTGACCGCCACAGCACGCCTCAGCCTCCGCTGCAGCCTCCGCCTCCGCAGTGACCCTGGCCGCCATTAACATCACCATCACCACCACCACCGCCAGGGTTAGGAGGGCGCGCCGCAGCTGCTGACGAAGGCGTGGACGGTGAGGGAAGGTGAGAAGATGAAGGAAGAGGAGGAAAAGAAGAAAAAGAAGACAAAGGTAATAAACGAAGAGGAAAGAGAATAAAAAGGAGGGAATAAAAGAAGAAGAGGAAGAAGAGGAAGAAGAAGAGAGGAAGGAGAAGAAAAGAAGATAAAGGGAATAAAAGAAGAAAAAACAACAGGAACAAGAAAATAATATTGAGAAGAAGATCAATGAAAAAATTAACAATAGACAAGAAACAAAAAGCGGAGGATAAGGAGGAGGAATACAAGGAAATGCAAAATGAAAGCCAAACAACATGTAGACCTTTAGGCTCTTGGAAGACTGTTGGAGAAGGAGGAGGAGGAGGAGGAGGAGGAGGAGGAGGAGGAGGAAGACCCTTACCATTGTACTGGGGAGATGAGCAAGAAAAAGATACCAGCCTGACGAAGAGATCTGGGTATATATACTGTCTTTCTGCCCTCCCTCCCTCCTTTCTCTCCCGCCCTTCCTCTCTCTCTTTACCTCCTTCTCCAACTTTTCTCCACAGCCCTGTTTCCCAACGTAATCACCTCCCCCTCCTCCCCCTACTCTTCCTCCTCTAGTGATCATACTGTTTACTCTTCCTCGTCCTTTCTATTAGTACAGTACCCTCCTCCCCACATCCCCCTCCTCCTCCTCCTCCTCCTCCTCCTCCTCCTCCACCTCCTCCTCTTTGTAGTAGTAAGTCACTGAACTCGCCAGTACTTTCTCTAGGCTCTCCGCTTCGTCCTCTTCTCGTGGATTTTTTTGTGTTTATTCATTTATGTATTTATTTATTTGCAAGGAGTGTAGCCATCTCTACACGCTCTTTGTCAAAATGTTCTTCTGTTGTGGGGTTTCAACTTTTCATTTCCTTCATTCGATTAGTTAGTTTTTTTTTTCATTTATACCATGTGGGCTTTTCACGGGAATTTATGGGCTAAAGGGGATACTTTTTTGGGGTACCTCCTATCTCAAAGCCCACCCGAGTGAGGAAGCCCAACCTACACTCGGACCGTGGACAGGATTCGAACCCGTGCGCTTGGAGACCCCTCGGACCCCAAAGCACGCATGGTTCCACTGTACCCCGGCGGTTTGTTATCTTATTAGCTTGTCACTTTTCTCACGATTGAATTAAATGAAAAAAAAAGGAATGCAGAAAAAGATAACAAAAATAGCCAATTGTTTCATTATTAAAAGTAACAAATAACAAAAACTAACAACAATTAACAAATATTATGAAACGATAAAACAAATTGATAACCGAAAAAAATAGATACAGGAATTAACATTTTAGAAACAACACAAACATTTCAGTACCATCGAAAAATAAAAACAGACACACAGGCAGACAGGCAATATATCCTTTAGTATCCTATTGTGAGGAGGCTGTGGGATCCTACTGTGTGTCTTGCTATTGTAGGACTCTAGGACAGGTGTTGGGCGTCCTCAGCTCTCGAGGGAGGAGGAGGAAGGAAGGGTGGGAGGATGAGAGGTTGAGGAAGGATAGGGTAAGGATTCCAGAGAGGGTTGTGGGTCCAAGGGATGTCCTTCCAGAGGGTCATTAGCAGCTGGAAATTCACTTGCCCCAACCTGGAAGAGAAAGTATTATTATTGTTATTATTATTATTATTATTATTATTATTATTATTATTATTATTATTATTATTATTATTATTATTATTGTTATTATTATTATTATTATTATTATTATTATTATTATTATTATTATTATTATTATTATTATTATTATTATTATTATTATTATTATTATTATTATTATTATTATTATTATTATTATTATTATTATTATTATTATTATTATTATTATTATTATTATTATTATTATTATTATTATTATTATTATTATTATTATTATTATTATTATTATTGTTATTACTACTACTACTACTACTACTACTACTACTACTACTACTACTACTACTACTACTACTACTACTACTACTAATGCTACCACACGTAACAGTTAAGTCAACATTGACCCTTCCTAAACTTCCTTCCCTCTCTCTCTCTCTCTCTCTCTCTCTCTCTCTCTCTCTCTCTCTCTCTCTCTCTCTCTCTCTCTCTCTCTCATCCCTCCGCCCCTCCGTCCCTCCTTCCCTCCTCCCAGTTGATCCCCTCTCCCCAGCACACACTTCTTACCTCCACCGCCGCCAAAGCCGCCGCCGAATCCTCCTGCAAGATAAAGAAAGCAGGATGTGAGCGAATAATTGACTAGAGAAAGTGGATATGCAAGTGAGGAAGGAGAAAAGTTTACACGGATGATAAGACAGAAATTATGAAGACGATTACGACAAGTGGCGAGGGAAATTAGGGTAAAGAAAAGACTTAGTACTAAATGTTCCCTTATTTTTTTCCAGCCATGATTTACTGTAGGGAAAATGTACACAACCTTTATTATTTGTACCAAGAAAACCAAGGGGAAAAATGGAAGAGATGCAGGAAACTTGCTTATAATGGTGTTAAATGTTCCCCTTTATTTGTTCAGTACTGGTTGTCTTTAGGAGGAATGTGGAAAGCCTCTATTTTTGTGTATCAGGGAAATATGCCAAAGAGGAAAACATAAAAAAAAAGTCTCGAAATATGTGATGTAGAGTTTCGTTGTAGACAAAATTCTAATCTTTTCAGTACCATGACGCGTTTTCTTATTCATTGTGGTTATTATTTGGTGATTTGATACACCTTCAGAAACTCATGTGGGGATTAAAATAGTGACGACTGTGCATTAATCTTCTGGCTCCCATAAGCCCTTCCTAATGTAAATAAAATCGTCTAATCGTAGCCAAAATTCGTGGTAAAAATGTCTTCCAGTACTTAGAGGTTAAAGGTTAATGACATAACACATGTATACAACAAATAAATTTCTAAGATACTGTCCTTAATTTTGAAATGTGCGATAATGAATGTTGCTTTATGTCTTACGTAATTTTTTTTTGAGAGGTTGCTTAAAGACGGTAAACTTTAAGACAAAAAAAAAAGGAAAAAGACAAAACACGAAATAGATAAATAAAATGATAGAATAAGATAGAATAAACAAATAAAGCACGTCAAATTTTAGGTTCAACAGTTACGTCATGATGTCATTTAGTAGCTCCTCAGTATTTCCGGAGGTGAATAATGTTTTAGGTTAGTTCACCCTCATTCACTTCACCATTACTTCATCTCTCCAAAAGAAACCTAACCTAACCTCCACTACGTCCACTACCTCCACCACCTCATCCACCTCCACCTCCTCCCTCCCCTCTTTCCCCAGTTCACCATCATTTATTTTTCCCCAGCCATGTCCTCTCTCCCGAAAGAAACTTAATTTTATCTTCTATGTCCAATACCGCCACCTCCACCACCAACGCCACCACCACCACCACCACCACCTCCTCCTCCTTCCCCATTTCATCTTCCACTCTACCCAACCACCTCCTTCCCTCTAACCTCTCCTTCCTCCTTTCTCACCTCCACTACCTCCACATCCTCCACCACCTCCACTACTCTCTGTCCAATTCTCCTTCATTCACTCCACCAACCCCCTTCTCGTAACCTCTCCTTCCCTCCTCACCTCCACTACCTCCCCCGAAGCCGCCGCCGCCCCCAAATCCTCCTCCTCCTCCATGGTTTCCTCCGCCGTGGTTCCCTCCGCCGTGATGACCACCGTGGTGACCCCCATGGTGTCCCCCGTGGTGACCCCCGCAGCACGCCTTGCCGCTAACCAGGGCCGCCATCACCAGCACCACCACCGCCACGGTCAGTAGGACACGCCGTAACTGCTGAAGGAGAGAAGAGAGGGAAGGGAAAATAAGTTAGGCATTTTGTTGTTAATTATTCATCTATTGTACGTGGAAAAAAGAGGAGGAGGAGGAGAAGGAGGAGGAGGAGGAGGAGGAGGAGGAGGAGGAGGAGGAGGAGGAGAAGGAAGTGGAGGACATGGAGGAGGAAGAAGAAGAAGAAGAAGAAGAAGAAGAAGAAGAAGAAGAAGAAGAAGAAGAAGAAGAAGAAGAAGAAGAAGAAGAAGAAAAGGACAAGGTAGAGAAATGATAAAAATGTGAAGGAATGAAGATATAAGAATCAATAGTAGGAGGAGGTGAGGAAGAAATGAAATAATAGAAGAAGGAAGATGAGGAGGAGGAGGAGGAGGAGGAGGAGGAGGGAGTAGGAGAAGGAGGAGGACCATAGACATAAAACAGAGGCGAAGGAGGAAATAAGAGATGAAATTAAGCAGTATAAAGAGGTGGAGGAGGAGGAGAATGAATCTGAAGAAATATAAAGATGGAAATGGAGGAGGAAGAGTAGGAGGAAAAG
>NC_059281.1:7065800-7083300 GCF_017591435.1 Portunus trituberculatus
TTTAACAAAACCGAAGCTCAAACCGCCTGAAAAAATAAAAGAAAGGTATTCAAAAAAATCTTAGCAAGCATTGTCACACACACACACACACACACACACACACACACACACACACACACACACACACACACACACACACACACACACACACACACACACACACACACACACACACACACACATACACACACACACACATTCGTAATCTAACGAAGAGGTCGACCAAACAGTGGCAGGACATTTGTTTCTCTGTCCTTCAAAAGAAAAAGAGCCACTTAGGTGCTCAGACTTACTTGCTCCTCCTCCGAAACCATAATCTGAAAAGAGAAATATTAAATAATTCAGTTAAAAAATAATTCTCTCTCTCTCTCTCTCTCTCTCTCTCTCTCTCTCTCTCTCTCTCTCTCTCTCTCTCTCTCTCTCTCTCTCTCTCTCTCTCTTCCTGATATCCATGACAAAAATCTACTGATACTGGAAATTGAGAAATCCCTTGAGATAGTGGGCGGTCACTGGCTGTGGTCGTATATATATATATATATATATATATATATATATATATATATATATATATATATATATATATATATATATATATAAATGTACCGAAATGAATGTGTGGCCTTCCAATTGTATGTGGGTAGGCGTTGGCTGTCGCCGCTATCACCATCAATAGCACCACTGCCAGGACAGTGCGCCACATCTGAGGAAGAGGAGGAATGTGAGCGGGTGGAAAGGTGGGGGAGATAGGAGGAAAGAAGGTAATAACGAGGGAGAGAGGTGAGGTTAGATAAATGGTGTAAAGTGAAAAGAGAGAGAGAGAGAGAGAGAGAGAGAGAGAGAGAGAGAGAGAGAGAGAGAGAGAGAGAGAGAGAGAGAGTGTGTGTGTGTGTGTGTGTGTGTGTGTGTGTGTGTGTGTGTGTGTGTAAGTGATGATATTGGAAAGGAAGTGGCTGTATCTATCTGAGAAAGTGAGAAGCGTATTGCACCTTGTGTGGATGTTGAGAGGCAAGGAGTGTGCTGGGGCTGTCAGTCAGTGGCGGCACATAATAAGGATGGACGTAGTTGAGGATTGGAGGAATGAAGTTATATTAAGGAAAGAAAGGCAATAAAATTATGCCTGAGATAAGTAGTTTGTGGGGATAAGATGTTGAGGGCCGAGAGGTGCACTGGAGCAGAGTGGTGGTTTATAATATGTTTACATAAGGCGTAATTGCGTCTTTAATCTCTCAGTGTTTCCACATTTCACAACTTTACCTAAATAAGAAGTATCTTAATTAACTAAGCAAATAAATCTCACGCAAGAATATATATATATATATATATATATATATATATATATATATATATATATATATATATATATATATATATATATATATACGTAGTATTTTCGTAAGAGAAGAAACCAGCTAAGGTCAACAAAAATTGCAATTAGAAACTAAGTCCTACATAAGTGCCGGTCTCCCGAATAGGGTCAAAAGAGTAAGCCAGAAGAGTGGAATATTTTAAATGTCTTGAAACCTCCGTCTTGAATTAGTTCAGGTCAAAGACAAATGGAAATACAAAAGCAAGCAAAGGGTTCCAGAGTGTACCAGAAAAAAAGTATGAATGATTGAGAATACTGGTTAACTCTTACATTAGCGAGGTGGACAGAATAGGGGTGAGAGAATGGAGAAAGTCTTGTGGAACGAGGCCGCGAGAGGAGAGGAGGCATGCAGTTAGTAAGGTTAAAATAGCAAATAACGTGAAAATAGCGGTAGAAGATACCAAGAGAGGCAACACTGCGATGGTGAGAAAGAAGCAAGAGGTAATCGGTCAGAGTAGAGGAGGTTATAAGACGAAAACTTTTGATTTCACCCTATCTAATAAAACAGTATCAGTGGAACCCCAATACATATGAAGAATAATCCACACGGGCGGATAATGTCCCTGTACAGAGTTAGGTGTTATTGTGGGAGGAGACGAGATAAAAAGAAAAACTGTTGGACACCATAGAAGCTATTTTACCTAGAGGTGAGATGTAAAATTTCCAGTTTAAATTATACTCAAAGGACAGACCTAGAATATTCCGTGTAGAAAAGGAGAACAATTGAGTGCCATTGAAGAAGAGGGAATTGTTGTTTGGAAGGTTATGTAAAGTTAATAAATGCGATTCCAAGGCTGGAGTAGGAGTCACCATATTTCATTTTGAGTGAAGGTTGTGTGTAGCAAGGTGCATACGTTCTTGTGTAAGGAAAAAGAGATGTGTTCGGATGACAGGCCGTGACTATCCCTTTGTGTTCTGATACACAAAAGGTGATAACCAAAGTTCAGTGAATTCTTAGTAGCTTTAATAATGAATTTACAGCACCCTCTGAACCAGTGCTTTAGACTACACAGGAAGTCATTATCGTTTAGGCAGTGTCTATTGTCGTGAAATGTTTATATAGAGTATATTTTCAACATGATACTCTTACTATTGTGACATTTCTGACCCATAGACGTACATAAAAAGTAATATGGATCCATGTTGAGATAGCTAAATGAATAACTAGATAAAATCTTGAGTATATCAGTATACCAGTTTAGATGAGATGAAAACAGTTAGAGATGAATAAGTAGACAGATAAAAGATGATATCATCGTGTAAGTAATTAACAACTGGAATGAGGAAGTCAGGTGCACGACATGCTTGGCGAGTCACCATGGCTGTCACATGACTCTCTTGAGAAGGATTAACATTTTATTGGTCTGCACGTCCACTCCAGACAGAGAGAGAGAGAGAGAGAGAGAGAGAGAGAGAGAGAGAGAGAGAGAGAGAGAGAGAGAGAGAGAGAGAGAGAGAGAGAATAGAAAGGGAAAACATAAGAACAGGAAAATGAGAGCAAAATATGAGGAAGGATATATTATAAGAGTAGAAGAAAGAATAATAAGAAAGATGATAAAAACGGAAAAGGTAAATAAGTAATACCATGAGAAGAGAAAAATAACAAGGAGGAGGAGGAGGAGGAGGAGGAGGAGGAGGAGGAGGAGGAGGGAGAGCATCTACGCCAAAGAATGGAGGAAAGAAAGATGAAAAATGAAAGTGAAAGAGACAAAGACAGCAGAAGTAGAAAAAATGTTTTGCACGTTCTTACACCTTTATTGACGTGCATTTAAATTATTAGAGAGCTTGCGAAGCTAAAGAGAGCTCAGGATATATCGCTGTGTGGTGCTGACACACACACACACACACACACACACACACACACACACACACACACACACACACACACACACCGCGTAGTGTAGTGGTTAGCACGCTCGACTCACAATCGAGAGGCCCGGGTTCGAGTCCCGGCGCGGCGAGGCAAATGGGCAAGCCTCTTAATGTGTGGCCCCTGTTCACCTAGCAGTAAATAGGTACGGGATGTAACTCGAGGGGTTGTGGCCTCGCTTTCCCGGTGTGTGGAGTGTGTTGTATGTGGTCTCAGTCCTACCCGAAGATCGGTCTATGAGCTCTGAGCTCGCTCCGTAATGGAGAAGACTCGCTGGGTGACCAGGAGGCGACTGAGGTGAATTTCACACACACACACACACACACACACACACACACACACACACGATATTGTCAGGAAAAGCTCAGCATATTTTGTTCTGTTTTACTGATTCCTTACACACACACACACACACACACACACACACACACACACACACACACACACACACACACACACACACACACACACACACACACAATGAGAATATGACACGGATGTTAACGAAACAATGGCAGGACATTTGTTCCTGCATGTCCTTTAAAATAAAACGAGAAAGAACCCTTGACATGAAAAAGAGAAAAGTGAGGATGAGTGATTGATGATATAGGAGAGGAGGAGAGGAGAGTGTCTGCCTGAGCTACGGTACCTTGTGGGGATGTTGAGGGCGAGGGGTGTGCTGGGGCTGTCAGTCAGTGGCGTGAGAACGCTCTGGCTGTGGGCAGCTTGCTGTGTGAGGCGCCTATGGTGAGTGATGTGTGTGTTTGTGTGTTTATATAGAGTATTAGTGCGTCTTTAGGCTCTCACTGTTGCCACGTTTCTCACCCACTGAAATAAGTCAAAAGATATATGGATCCATCGTATCAATATTAAAGAATAGATTTAAAAATAGAAACTTGAATATATATAAATGTACCAATAAAGATAAAAAGGAAACCTTTGTTAAAGATGAGTGATTAGCAAGAGAAGCAGTTTAAATCCACGTTTATGTAATGAAGTGTTGGAAAAAGGAAGGCTGGTGCGTCACACGCCTGCCCTATCACCGTGACTCACGTGACTCTCTTGATCAAGACTTATTTCATATTGCTCTGTACGTTTCATCATTCCTCTTCCCCTTCTCTTCACGGATAGGATGATGAACACATGAAAATATTAATCATTGAGTGGTTGAAGGATATAAAAAGAACGTTAGCTTTTGTATCCCTGGTCTTGTCTTCCTCCTCGTCCTCTTATTAAGTAAAAAAAAAAAATCTTTGTCTTTGCTAATTTGACTTCAACAAATCAAAGAGAGAGAGAGAGAGAGAGAGAGAGAGAGAGAGAGAGAGAGAGAGAGAGAGAGAGAGAGAGAGAGAGAGAGAGAGAGAGATTTAAAAATATCATAAAAAAAAAAATGGCGGGAAGAGAAGAAGGAAGAGAGGAGGAAGGTAACAGCGCTGTTGATTAATGCGATGCTGCATCATGTAAGGTATATAAGATAGAAGGCCAATGAAGAAGGAAAGATAAAGACAGATCGAGGTGAGACGAGTGATGAGGGCAGGACCTAATTAATATTCAGTTCATTTTTTTATTGTCACTAAAATTCATAAAAAAACAATGGAAATATATTGGTGATAATTTCCTCCTACTCCTCCCCCTCCTTATCTTCCTCCTCCTCCTCCTCCTCCTCCTCCTCCTCCTCCTCCTCCTCCTCCTCCTCCTCCTCCTCCTCCTCCTCCTCCTCCTCCTCCTCTTCTTTCTCCTTTCATAGTTAGGAGAGGATATACAAACACTTATGATCTTGCAAATTTAGTTTCGAAAATCAGAGGTACAAGTGTAATGCCAATGCATGTAGTGTTTAAGAGTGTGGTTCAGGGAAAGAAGGGAAGGAAGGAAGGGAGGGAAGAGGGAAGAGGTGGTCCCTGGTGGTCGTGGTGGTGGTGCTGATGGTGGTGGTGGTGGCAGTGGTGGAGTGGTGATGTGCTCGAATTAATTGCCAAGTCCTGGAAGAGAAAAGTGTTAGATATGCATTCTGATTACATAAAAAGAAAAGAAACAACAACAACAACATCAGAATCAGCAGCAACAAAAACAACAACAATAATAATAATAACAACATCTACAACAGCAGCAAGAACAACAACAACAATAGCAATAATAACAACAAAACAACAACTCACAAACAAGAAACTGGATAACAACAATAACACTAAAAAGAATGGTAATATTAATAATAATAATAATAATAATAATAATAATAATAATAATAATAATAATCATAATAATAATCATAATGATAATAACAACAGTATTGATAATAGAAAATGTATATAATAATTAAAGTGTTTTATATTTCTATATCTTTACCTATCTATTAATACAAACACACACACACACACACACACACACACACACACACACACACACACACACACACACACACACACACACACACACATACACACACACACACACACACACACACACACACACACACACACACACACACACATCCACGCACACACACACAATCATATAAACACACACAATCATATAAATACACACACAAAAAAAAAATTAAGCACGCCTCATCGAAAAACTGGCTGGATATATTCTTCTTAAAAAAAAAACGAGAAAGAAAAACCTACTTAGGTGTTTAAAACTTACCTAGTCCAAATCCGATACCAATACCACCTCCCATACCTGCACCTATACCTGAAAAAAAGAACAATTCAGTCATCTAGTTGACAAAGCTCTCTCTCTCTCTCTCTCTCTCTCTCTCTCTCTCTCTCTCTCTCTCTCTCTCTCTCTCTCTCTCTATCTATATATATATATATATATATATATATATATATATATATATATATATATATATATATATATATATATATATATATATATATATATATATATATATATATATATATATATATATATATATATATATATATACACACACACACACACACACACACACACACACACATACCCATAGCACTCCAGTGAGGCAATTGTGGCTGGGCGTCGGCTGTGGGCGCCGTCCCCATCACCCCAAACTGCACTACTGGTAGGATGGTGTGCTTCATCTGAGGAAGAGGATAAAGAAGGTGAAGGACGAAGGAGGAGAGAGGAGGGAAGAAGTTCATGGCGAGGGAGAGAGAGAAGAGTGAAGATAGATTAGAGTGAGGAAGAGGAAAATGAAGCAGAATCGAGAGAGAAAAATAAATGTTTGGTTGAGAAGCGTATTATACTTTGTGTGGATGTTGAGAGGCGAGGAGTGTGCTGGGGCTGTCAGAAAGTGGCGGCAGGACACTCTGGCTGTTGGCGGCTTGCTGTGTGAGGCGAGTATTGTGAGTATTGTGTATGTTTGTGTGTCTATATAGAGTGTTATTGCGTCTTTCGGTTCTTATTGTTGCCACATTCCTCACCCAATGACATATGAAAAGGTGCATGAATTCATCGACATTGAGGTAGTTAAATAAGTTGATGAATAAAAATCTTAAATATATTATTATACTTGCACATATTAAAGAAAAACCAAGAGATTAGCATTTTGACAGAGAAACATTAAATCCACTTACGAGTAATTAATTAGTGGAAACAGTAAGACTGGTGCGCCACACGCCTGCCTCGTCTGTCACCATGACTGTCACGTGACCCTCTTGAGGAAAACTTGGCTAGATCATATTGTCCTGCACGTTCATCAGAGAGAGAGAGAGAGAGAGAGAGAGAGAGAGAGAGAGAGAGAGAGAGAGAGAGAGAGAGAGAGAGATATTAAAGGAATGAAAACAGAGAAATAGAAATAAGAGAACAGGAGGAAGAGTGAGAAGAGGAAGAAAATAAGAAAGGAGGTAATAGTGCTGTTCATTAATGCGAGGTTGCATCATGTAGGGAAGAAAAGATGGAAGGCAAATGAAGAAGGAAAGATGAAGCGGTTAATGGAATAAATAGAATCAAATTTCAACAAATTTGACGGCTATCACCTTAACAGAGTGCGCTACACAAATCAGTCAGCCTGTCAGTCAGTCAGTCAGTCAGTCAGTCAGCAAGTTACCCAGTGTCAGCCATCCAAGGAAGACGTCACGGCCTACTTTACAGATGATATACTGTATGCTAATTGTGTGTTCTCTCTCTCTCTCTCTCTCTCTCTCTCTCTCTCTCTCTCTCTCTTTGTGACAATTTATGTGGATGAAGATGAAAATAAGAGATAACAAGCATCCTCCTCCTCCTCCTCCTCCTTTGTTTAGGTGAGAAAAAAAATTATATAACAAATTTAATTCCGAAAAAATGAAATCAGATACACAGGCATAGAAAGTGAGAGAGAGAGAGAGAGAGAGAGAGAGAGAGAGAGAGAGAGAGAGAGAGAGAGAGAGAGAGAGAGAGAGAGTGCGTGTGTGTGTGTGTGTGTGTGTGTGTGTGTGTGTGTGTGTGTGTGTGTGTGTGTGTGTGTGTGTGTGTGTGTGTGTGTGTGTGTGTGTGTGTAATTCACTAATTCACTGTTTGATCTGCTGCAGTCTCTGACGAGACAGCCAGACGTTACCCTACGGAACGAGCTCAGAGCTCATTATTTCCGATCTTGGGATAGGTCTGAGACCAGGCACACACCACACACCGGGACAACAAGGTCACAACTCCTCGATTTACATCCCGTACCTACTCACTGCTAGGTGAACAGGGGCTACACGTGAAAGGAGACACACCCAAATATCTCCACCCGGCCGGGGAATCGAACCTCGGTCATCTGTGTGTGTGTGTTTGTGGCTAAATCAGAGGTACAAAGGTGATGCCAATATTTCTAATGTTTTGGGGGTGTGGTTCAGGGAAAGAAAGGAAGGAGAGATGGGAGGGAAGAGGAGGTCGTCCATGGTGGTGGTGGTGGGGACGTCGTCACTGGTGGAGTGGTGAAGATGTGTTCGTATTATTTGACAGGTTCTGGAAGAGAAAAGTTGAGATTAGAACCTTGACTATGTAGGTAGAAAAAGGGCAAAAACAACAATGGCACCAGCAATACCACTAGAACCAACAAGAACAACATCACTACCAAAAACAACAAATCAGTAATAACAAAATGGAAACTCCAAAAACAACAACAGGAATGGTAAAGATAATAATGATAATGATAATGATGATAATTATGATGATAATAATAATAATAATAATAATAATAATAATAATAATAATAATAATAATAATAATAATAATAATGATAAGTAGATAATAATTAAATATTTATATCTATCTGTTTACCTATCTATCTATCTACACACACACACACACACACACACACACACACACACACACACACACACACACACACACACACACACACACACACAATTTGAATATCTGAGGCAGTGCTTGATGAAACAGTGGCAGGACAATTGTTTCTTATTTCTCTCTGATCAACACTTGAAAAGAGAAAAGTTTGTTACGTATTTGAACATTTCTCTCTCTCTCTCTCTCTCTCTCTCTCTCTCTCTCTCTCTCTCTCTCTCTCTCTCTCTCTCTCATATCAGTGTCATAAATATACCGAAATTAAATTCTGGCCAGTCATCTGAAGGTCGTTTCCGGTGGACGTGGTTGGCTGTGACCGCCATCACAACCATCACCAGCACCATTAGCAGGACGGTACGCCACATCTGAGGAAGAGGAGGATTGTGAGCGAGGGAGGGTGGAGTAGATAGAATGAAAAAAGGCAATAGCGATGTAGAGAGATGAGGATAGAAAGATAGGTTAGACTTAGAGTGAAGAAGAGGAGAATTAAGACAGGAGCCGAAAAGAGAGAGAGAGAGAGAGAGAGAGAGAGAGAGAGAGAGAGAGAGAGAGAGAGAGAGAGAGAGAGAGATAACAAAGGAATACACAAGAAGGCTAACAAGCATCAGACCTTTTGGTTCTTTAAGGCTTCTTGGTAATTAGGAAGGCGGTGGCGTAGTGGATAAGGTGATAGCGTGGGATCGGGCAGACGTTCATGCGTAGGTTCGAATCCCACCACGTACCGCCTTGAAACTTTGCCAATTGTCGAGTGGTTTAAAGTTACCTACATGTCACCATGATACTCAGAATCTAGTTGGTTACACCAAAGACGCGCTTAGGTGATGATATGGGCCCTAATATGGGTACCACTATAAATATAATAGCGCTTCCCATACTCAAGTTTGGAGCGCAATAGGGCATAATATATAAAATGAAAAAAAAAAAAATACTTCTAATTAGCTACAGAGACAGAACAGCACAGGAAAAGGCTCCTTCTTACCCACCACTTGGTTCAGCTTTCTTTAGTACGGAAAATTTGACATGAAATTTTCACAGAAAACGAGGAAACACAACGGTGAACTTTACATGTCTATCCGAAAGGAAAAAAAATGACAAAACAATAATAGAAATAATGTCATGTGTAAGTATTCGGACAAGAAGCTTTTGAGTATATATAGTATATAGGAGTGTTTGCCTGAGTAGCGTATTGTACATTTTGTGGATGATGAGAAGCAAGGGACACACAAACATCCTGACCTCACTCGGGTCGGACGTGTGACCTTGTGCGCTCTCGGGCAGCCACGGCCAGCCTGTTGGCCTCACCCCCCCTCCCCCTTTGTATAAGTTATTAATAGGTTAATTAGTGCTCGCCCTAGTGTTATAATACAAACAATTTTGGATATTATAAGTGAGTGTACGTCTGGACAAACAGTGAAATGAGTGCTGCAGTGCTAAGCTACGGACGCGATGCCCTTATGCGCCGTAGACGTGAGGCTGGGTACCCTCCATCAGAGGTCATTCAACGCCTCAAAAACTTACAGTTATTTCGGAATCGTGGATCCAAGGGAGGAAGGAGTGTGGTGCGTCCCATTAAAGTGATCACATCTACCGTAAGGAAGGGGCGGAAGGTTGAGGAGAGGGAATACAAACACTTCGAAGTTCCGCGCGTGTGGTATAGTCTTCCCTCTCTCCTCCTTTCCAACGTGACATCACTGGCGAACAAGATGGACGAGTTGATAGTGTCAGTGTGATCGAACTGTGCAGACATTGTGGCGATCACGGAGGCGTGGCAGATAACTCCTGAGGTGTGTATGATTCAAGATTTCCAGCTGTTCCACCACCTCAGGAATCAACGCAAGGGGGGGAGGAGTGGCCCTGTTTTGCCGCTCTGACCTCAGCCCCTCACACCTACACGTCGACGTCCCCGCCGAATTGGAGGCCTTGTGGGTGAGGGTTACCCCCCCCCCGCCACCCCCGCAACACAGCCTCAATCATTGTGTGTGTTGTCTACCACCCTCTACGGGCCGCCACTGCACGGTTGCTCACTGATCACATCATCGAGACTGCTGATGCTCTACGGGTGAGATTTCCTGCTGCCAAGCTGGTAATCTATGGTGACTTCAACCGCTTGGATATCAGTGAAATCCTGCACCAGCTACACCTCACCCAGGTCGTGGACTTCCCCACCCACCACCAGTCCACCCTCGACCTTATCATGACAGACCTGAGCCAGCAGTACTCGCCTCCCAAGCCACTCCCCCCCATGGGACGCAGCACCCACCTCTCCATCCTGTGGACACCCACCCCCACCACCTCGGTTCCCAGGTCAACTGTCACCAGATCCCACAGGCCCATGCCTGACTCCGCCATGAGGGAATTTTGGCAGTGGCTGACACATCACCCGTGGACCGAGGTACTGGAGGAGGAAGACGTCCACACAAAATGGCGGAATTACTTCACCACCACAACGGAAGCGTTCCACCACTACTTCACCACCAAAAACATCACAGTGGACCCATCTGGTGCCCCTTGGATGATGCCCTGCATCAAACGACTCCTTCGTTAGCGTGACAGGGCTTTTCACTCTAGCCCTGACCAGTACAGGAGTTTAAGGAACAGAGTTATCAGGGAAATTAAAAAAGCCAAGGCAAGCTACTACCCAGACAAAATTCACCATCTCAAGCTTACTAACAACAGACAGTGGTACGACAAGATTAAGTCTTTGTGTGGTTTACAAAAACAAGCCTCTTCTCTTCCCTGTGTTTCACACCTTTCACCTGACAGCGCGGCCGAAGAGATTAACGGTCACTTCGCTGCGATCTGTCAGACACTCCCTCCCCTTTACTCCACTACTCTCCCAGCCTACCTCCCTGCCTCCTCCCCTCCACCCCCTGTCCAGGAGGTTGATGTTTACAGGAAGCTTCTTAAATTTAAACTAAACAGATCCACCACTCCCACTGACCTCCCGATCAAAATTTACAGAGAATTTGCCCCAGAACTTGCCACACCCCTTTGCTCTATCATCAATGCCTCCCTTTCTCAACATTCCTGCCCCGATGACTGGAAGACATCTTACGTCACCCGCCTCCCCAAAATTTCTAATCCACAGTCACTGAATGATCTAAGACCAGTCGCCATCACCCCTATACCCAGCCTTATCTGTGAAGATTTTGTGTTCGACTGGGCCTATAACAAAATTTGTAACTCTATTGACACACAACAATTTGGCAATATTAAATCCACCTCCACATCTCACTACCTTGTCAGCTTCCTGGAATTCGTCCACAGCCACCTGGACAAACGCAACACTTCTCAAGTTATTGCTTTTGTGGACTTCAGAAAGGCCTTTGATCTTGTTGATCACACTGTTGTGATAAATAAAGCCATCACTCTCGGTCTCTCTCCCTACCTGATAGCGTGGCTGGCAGACTTCCTCACGGGAAGGCGTCAGGCCGTTCGTTATCAGGGCTCTGTCTCCTCTTTCCAACAGCTCACATGCAGGGTCCCTCAGGGGACCAAGATGGGTCCACTGTGTTTCCTCATCCTTATCAACGATGCTCTCGTCCACACCCCCCACCGCTGGAAGTATGTGGACGACTGCACCGTGGGCATACCCGTCAACAACACCAACCCAGACTTCTCAGCACTGCAGTCCACTCTAAACCAACTACAGACGTGGACGGAGGACAACAAAATGACCATCAACCACACCAAGACCGTGGTGATGCACATTTGTACCTCCACAGCAGCAGTTCCCCCTCCCCAGCTTTCTGTGGGCCCTCACTCCCTCCAGGTGGTCCGCAGCACCAAGCTTCTAGGTGTCTTGGTGGATGATCAATTATTATGGAAGCAGCATGTTTCAAACATCATCAGGTCAGCCTCATATAAAATCTATTTACTGCGCCGACTCAGGTCCCTGGGAGCACCGGCAGATGAGCTGAGGGGAGTGTACCTCACCTTTATACTCCCTAAGCTCATGTACGCCGCCCCAGCGTGGTCCTCCTCCCTGAACCTCACACAACGACAACAGCTGGAGAGGGTTCAGAGGAGAGCGTTCAGGGTCATCCTTGGGCCTGCCTACAGGTCCTACGAGGACGCCCTTACCTGCCTGAGTTTGCCGAGGCTGGCCACAAGACACCAGGAAGCCTTGGAAAAATTTGGGGAAGGACTGCTGCGTCATCCAAGTCTCCGCCACCTGCTACCCCCCAACGTGCCTCCCCCTGCTCGCGCCACCCGACACCATAATCGCGTGACGCCCTTAAGAGCACCGCGCACTGATCGGTACCGACTTAGCGCGGTGCCCACTATTGTGCGAGCCTTAAATAAATAAGTGAATTCTAGGTTAAGTTTATCCATAGTTAGGTTAAGCATTTTTAGTTCATTGTGGTAATGTCCCCCCTCCCGTTACTTTTTTAGTGTAATTTTTTACATTGCCTAACTAATAAACCGTTTATTATTATTATTGTTATTATTTGAGCCTCAATGATATCACGTGATAAACCTTTTCATGTACTGAGGGTGAAGTGTGACTCCCCTGTACAGAGTTACCATCTCCATGGTAAAGAAAATTTAACAGACAATTCATAACACTTATGTTCATAGAAAACCTTTTAGCAAAAGCCGAGATGAGTGGCTTCATTTTCAAATTACTAGTAAAGGACACACCGAGGATGCTCAGTATGGAATGGCACTAGTGTGGGTCATTTAGGAAGAGAGGGCAGAAGATTTAGCAGAATAGGCAGATGGAGGAATCGCGTTTTATATATATATATATATATATATATATATATATATATATATATATATATATATATATATATATATAAATTATTATGCGATGGAAAATATCTGGTCAAAGTAATATTAATTTGGCTTTTCCTCGTGAGTTGTTTAATTCTGATGGACCGTACGGCTAACAAAAGACAGAAAGTCCGTGGTGCTTTCTGCAGCATAGGAATAACTAACCTGCGAAGCTATGATTCTTCTGAAACACATGTGAAAGGCTTGTGGATCCTTTAAAACCTGTTACGATCCTTTAAATTCTGAAAAAGGTGAAAATATGAATGATGTTAGAATAGAAATGTTTTTATTTTGGAAGAGAAACATTCACGTCCTTGAATTGAACACTTTTATTATTTTTTATTTATTATTTATTTATTTTAATTTTTTTGTCTTTCATATCTGAGAGTGGTTTAGATTTTATGAATCATTATTATTCCTTGCCTTTCCTTTTCCCATGTCAACCAACCATCGATCAGGATAGATTCCCTTGAAATAATTATTGAGTTCCGAAAAATTGTACCTGAGTAAAGGTGACAAAGGTGAATAAAGGGATGTATACAAACAGACACTTCTGTTGATCGTTTTAATATTGACTCATCTTTGCATGAAAAATGTTTACACGGTGACCAAGGTACACACGCAGAAACGTACACACAGACAAACATGCAAGAAGGAAGGAAGAGAGAGAGAGAGAGAGAGAGAGAGAGAGAGAGAGAGAGAGAGAGAGAGAGAGAGAGAGAGAGAGAGAGAGAGAGAGAGAGGTATTAGGTTCACAATAGTTGTTCCCTTTCATCATCCTGTCTTGCGTTTGTCATCTGGGGACCTTTGGTTCAGCCGCTGTAGGTGCGACCGTTGTTACCACCGTAAGCGCCGTTGCCTCCATTTTGTCCGTTGCTGCCAAAACCATTGTTTCCTCCGTTGCCTCCATAGCCGTTGTTTCCTCCGTTGCTGCCATAGCCGTTGTTTCCTCCGTTGCTTCCATAGCCGTTGTTTCCTCCGTTGCCTCCATAGCCGTTGTTTCCTCCGTTGCTGCCATAGCCGTTGTTTCCTCCGTTGCTGCCATAGCCGTTGTTTCCTCCGTTGCTGCCATAGCCGTTGTTTCCTCCGTTGCTGCCATAGCCGTTGTTTCCTCCGTTGCTGCCATAGCCGTTGTTTCCTCCGTTGCTGCCATAACCGTTGTTTCCTCCGTTGCTGCCATAGCCGTTGTTTCCTCCGTTGCTGCCAAGGCCGTTGTTTCCTCCGTTCCCTACATAACTGCCTCCGTTTCTTCGTTGGCCGTTCCTTCCGTTACCTCTGTTGAAGGTGGAGTGGGAGGACACGTCAGGCGCCCCACAGCACACGCCCAGCAGCAGTGCCACGCCAGCACAGGCCAACAGAACCCTCTGTTGTGTGGGTGGAGGGGGAGAGGTGGTGTTAGATTGGTTACTGTTGCTGCAGCAACAATAAGAACATTACTACTACTAATACTTCTAATATCACTACTACTACTACTACTACTACTACTACTACTACTACTACTACTACTACTACTACTACTACTACTACTACTACTACTACTACTACTACTACTACTACTACTACTACTACTACTTCTCTCTCTACTTCTACCTCTTCTGGATCTACTACTAGCAGGTGTTCTTCCCGACGGCCTGATGGTCTAGGGGTATGATTCTCGCTTAGGGTGCGAGAGGTCCCGGGTTCAAATCCCGGTCAGGCCCATTGACAGCGTTGTGCTGTGTTTTGCCTTCTCTTTCTTTGAAGGAAGTTAATCCTACGTGTTGTATTTTCAGAAGAGAAAGAGATACATAGACAGATAGATAAATAGATTAAATGAAAGTGAGAGCGTATCTGAAGAAAAGTAGATCAAGACTAAATAATAACTAATCAACAAAAGTAAAAATAAGAAATAACATGATAAGAGAGGCAGAGATAGTAGAAAAATGACGGTCAAATAGGGACAAAAGCGCGACAAAGAGATAACTGCAAAGAAACAAAGCAAGCAGTGTTTTTACAACTCACCATGTTTGGTTGTGTAGAGAAGTGGAGACGAGTGAGAACTCTGCCGGTGAAGCTGCTCAGCAAACCTTATATACACTGCCTCAGTTGTCACACACCGCCTCGTCCTCCTTACTTCCGCCCCTCTACGCTCATTAATCATATGTTATCTTCATCATTCTCTCCACCGCAAAGAAAGTAAGTGCAGGCAATCCGTAGAATTGACAAGCAAGGAAGGTCAAGTGTGGAGTTGATAAATGGATTAATTGAGTTTTTGAGGCATTGATCACTACTAAGTTTTCTCTGCCCCAATCAGAAATCTTAGAAAGATCAAAAGTTTGGTGTTCTCAGGCATCCCTGCGTAATCTGATGACTTCCTAAAGGACTGGTCGTTTTTGAAAAGATATGGAAAGATATAGGGTGATATCATCAGCATTGGAGGGGATAGGGCAGATAGTTTGGTTAAGAAGATCAATAATGAATAGCAGAAAGAGAGTGGGTGACAGCACAGAGTCATGAGAATCACCACTGTTAATAGATTTAGGAGAACAGTGGCCGTCTACCACGGTTACAATAGAACTGACGGAAAGGAAACTTGAGATAAAGTTGCAGAAAGAAGGATGGAGACCGCAAGAGGGCAGTTTGGAAACCAAAGTTTTATACCAGACTCTATCAAAAGCCTTTATTATGTCTAACGAGACAGCAAAAGTTTCACTGAAATCTCTAAATGAGGATGACCAAGACCCAGCAAGGAAAGTCAGACGATTACCTCTCTGACGCCATATTAGCGTCAGAGAGGTTGTGAAGTGGCAAATGTTTGAGAATCTTCCTTTTGAGGATAGATTCATAAACTTTAGACAAGCAAGAAATTAAACCTATAGGGCGGTAATTTGAGGGATTAGAACAGTCACCTTTTTTAGGAACAGGATGAATGTGTTACAGTGGGCGTCCTGTGAGGTGCTGCCGTATCTCAGGGGCGGATCTCACTACATTGGTAAAGGATTGAATAGTTAGGTGGAGCATTTCATGTGGTGGTTCCTGCAGTTATAGGGAGCGTTGGCTCAGTGTGTTATTGGTTGATATTTTTTTTTTTATGTTTGCCCGAGACAGTTTAGTGATCTGGCAATTAATGAGCCTCAATGATATCACATGATAAACCTCTTCATGCACTGAGGGGAAAGAGTGACACCCCTGTACGGAGTTACCATCTTGCAGTTAAAAAAAATTAACAGACAACATTTTAGCAAAAGCCGAGATGAGAAGCTTCATTGTTAGGTTACAAGAAAAGGAATAAAGGACACACCGAGGATACTTAGTATAGGCACAGTAGGGCACAAGTGAGTGTTCTTGAGGAAGAGGAGGTAGTCGATTGAGCAGAGTAGGCAGATGGAGGAATTGGGTTTTTGAGACATTGATAAGCATTAATTATGTCCTGCACGATGGGAAAAAATAATTATTATGTCCTATACGATGGAAAAAAAATAATAACAATGTCCTGCACGATTAAAAATATCGTCAAATAATATTTACTGTGGTTTATCCTCGTGAGTTGTTTAATTCCTGATGGACCGTACGGCTAACAAAAGACATGAGAACAGCTTGTGAATTCTTTAAAACCTGTTATGATCCTTTAAACTCTATAAGAAGGAGAATCTTGTAATAAGGGATGATGTTAGAAAAGAAATGATTATATTGGGAAGAGAAACATTTACTTCCTTGAATTGAATACTTTATTCTTTCCCTTTTTGAGTGGTGTTCATTCTCTTCTTTCATGTCTGAGAGCGGTTTAGGTTTTATGTATCATTATCATTCTCTACCTCTCCTTTTCCTAAGTCAACCAACCATCGATCAGGATAGATTTCCTTAATGAGAGAGAGAGAGAGAGAGAGAGAGAGAGAGAGAGAGAGAGAGAGAGAGAGAGAGAGAATAATAATAAATGTATGTAAAAGAAAATAGAGGAGGAAGATAACAATGCTTTACATAAGTGCAAGTTTCCATCATGTAGGGAAGAAAAGACAGAAGGCGAATGGAGAAAAAAAGATGAAGACAACTCTAGGAGAGACGAGTGATGAGGGCAGGATATCATTGATATTGAATTCATTTCTTTATAAAAGTTTAATAGAAATATATAGAAGATATTTTTTTGCAGCTGAGGATGTAAAAAAACTATAACAAGCATCCTTCTCCTCCTTCTCCTCTTCTACCTCCTCCTCCTCTTACTCCTCCTATGTTTAGGTGATAAAATGCAAACAGATGTG
>NC_059281.1:7088300-7090800 GCF_017591435.1 Portunus trituberculatus
TTTCAAGATAATTTGAGTAACAAAGATGGAGGGAAATTAAACAGCAATAATTATAGCAACCTTTTGTTCCTCCTTGTCTACCTCTTCCTTCCCTACTTTCCCTACACCTTCACTATCTCCACCTCCTCTTCCTCCTCTTCTCTTTGATATGGAAAATAAAACAAATATAATATTGCCAATCTAATTTTAGTCAATCAGAGAGAGAGAGAGAGAGAGAGAGAGAGAGAGGTTTCCTTAGCTAAATTAGAGATACAAAGCTAATGCCAATATTTCTAAAGTTTAATAGTGTGGTTCAAGGACAGAAGGAAGCAGAGAAGGGAGGGAAGACGGCAGGGGTCGTCCGTGGTGGTGGTGGTGGTGGTGGTACAGTGGTCGTCAGGAGTGGTGGTGGTCGTATTATTTGCCGAACCCTATAAGAGAATAGTGGAGATAATAGGGAAGGTAACCGCTAATCAGAAAATTAAGAATAACAGCAACATGAATAGCACATACTAAAGTAATTATGGTACTAATAAAAGCAATAAATTGTCAAACACTCCTTCAAAAATAGAAAATGTTAAAATCTTTCTAACTCAAACTCCCCCCGAGACTTCTGTCATCTGGCTAGAAAAATCTCCAATAACTTTACTTCTCTATCTTTCTTTATTTCATCCTATTGGCATCACTGCCATCTCATTTATCTCTAAAGCTGAACTCTTTTCTCAAACCTTTGCTAATAACTCAACCTTGGATGGTTCTGGGCTTGTCATTCCCTCTCCTCCTCATTCTAACTATTTTATGCCATTCGCAATGATGTTTTCTATTCCCTCGCTGGCCTAAACCCTTGGAAAGATGATGGAACTGATGGAGTCTTTCCTATTGTTCTCAAAACCTGTTTCCGTGCTTGCACCTTGCCTAGGCAAACTCTTTCAACTATATCTATCGACCTCTTCCTTTCCTTCTTGCTTGCCTACATTCAAGCTATTCCCAAAGTGGGTGATCGTTCCAATCCATCAAACTACCGCCCTATAGCTTTTTTTTTTTTATCTTACTTACCTGAAGTTTTCGAATTTATCCACAATAGGAAGATTCTGAAACATGTCACTTCATAATCTTCAATGGAATCGTCAGTATGGCTTCCGTCAAGGCCATTTTACTGGTGATATCCTGTCTTTCCTTTCTCAACATCCTCACAAGGTACAATACGTTTTTTCAGGCAGACACTTACCCCACTTCCTCTCCTCTCCTTCATCATCACACTCACAAACACAAACACACACACACACACACACACACACACACACACACACACACACACACACACACACACACACACACACACACACGCCTGGTAGCTCAGTGGTTAGAGCGCTGGCTTCACAAGCCAGAGGACCGGGGTTCGATTCCCCTGACGGGTGGAGATATTTGGGTGTGTCTCCTTTCACGTGTAGCCCCTGTTCACCTAGCAGTGAGTAGGTACGGGTGTGTGGTGTGTGCCTGGTCTCAGGCTTATCCGAAGATCGGAAATAATGAGCTCTGAGCTCGTTCCGTAGGGTAACGTCTGGCTGTCTCGTCAGAGACTGCAGCAGATCAAACAGTGAATTACACACACACACACACACACACACACACACACACACACACACACACACACACACACACACACACACACCGCGTAGTGTTGTGGTTAGCACGTTCGATTCACAATCGAGAGGGCCGGGTTCGAATTCCGGCGCGGCGAAGCAAATGGGCAAGTCTCTTAAAGTGTAGCCCCTGTTCACCTAGCAGTAAATAGGTACGGGATGTAACTCGAGGGGTTGTGGCCTCGCTTTCTCGGTGTGTGGAGTGTGTTGTGGTCTCAGTCCTATCCGAAGATCGGTCTATGAGTTCCGAGCTCGCTCCGTAATGGGGAAGACTGGCTGGGTGACCAGTAGACGACCGAGGTGAATTACACAAACACACACACACACACACACACACACACACACACACACACACACACACACACACACACACACACACACACATTCATACCTTTCTCTGGAACTCCCTGCCTGCTTCTGTATTTCCATTTTCCTATGGCTTAACTTCTTTTAAGAGCGAGGTTTCAAGTCATTTGGTTCAGACTTTCGGCTAATTCTTTACTATTCTTTTAGGGAGCTTGCATTCAAGTGGGCTTTTTTTAATGTTTTGTTGCTTTTGGCAAGTTTCCCTATTGCATAAACACACACACACACACACACACACACACGCACGAACGCACACACACACACACACACACACACACACACACACACACACACACACACACACACACACACACACACACACACACTCTCTCTCTCTCTCTCTCTCTCTCTCTCTCTCTCTCTCTCGCTTACATTCATGCACACCTTCCCCGCCACAGCCTAGGCTGCCGCCACCGCCTAGGCCGCCACCGCTTCCGCCGTGTCTGCGCGGGTAAGCGTTAACGATAGCAGTCATCACCACTAACACAACTAATACCAGCAGGAAGGCGCGC
>NC_059281.1:7095800-7113300 GCF_017591435.1 Portunus trituberculatus
TCCTCCTCCTCCTCCCCTTCCTCCTCTTCCTCCTCCTCCTCCTCCTCCTCCTCCTCCTCCTCCTCCTCCTCCTCCTCCTCCTCCTCCTGTCTTAAATTAGAAGATAAAAAACAAATATGGTCTTGCAAATTCTATTCCGAAAAATCAGAGAGAGAGAGAGAGAGAGAGAGAGAGAGAGAGAGAGAGAGAGAGAGAGAGAGAGAGAGAGAGAGAGAGAGAGAGAGACCTTAGCCAACTCTGAGTTACAAAGCTAAAGCCAGTACTTCTAATGTTTATGAGTACATTTCAAGGAAAAAAGGGAAGGAGGAAAGGGAGGGAAGGGAAGAGGGGAGTGGTCGTCCGTGGTGGTGGTGGTGGCGGCAGATTGGTCGTTACAGGTGGTGCTGGTCGTGTTATTTGCCGAATCCTGTAAAAGAAAGGCAGAGATTAAAATGAAGGTAGCCAGAAAATTAAAGACAACAGGAACACAAACAGCATATACTAAAACAATTATTGTACTAATAAAAGAAATAACTTCCCAAACACTCCTTCATTAAGAGAAAACGTCAAAATGTTTTAAAGTCCAATTCCCCTCGAGACTTCTGGCACACACACACACACACACACACACACACACACACACACACACACACACACACACACACACACACACACCGCGTAATGTAGTGGTTAGCACGCTCGACTCACAATCGAGAGGGTCCGGGTTCGGGTCCCGGGAAGCGGCGAGGCAAATGGGCAAGCCTTTTAATGTGTAGCCCCTATTCACCTAGCAGTTAACCCCTAGAGTACCATGACGCGTTTCCATATTCATTCTGCTAACTATTTGGTGATTTTATACAACTTCAAAAACTTATGTGGGGGATTAAAATCTTCTGACCTCCATAAACCCCTCCTAATGTCAATAAAATGGTCTAATCGTACACAAATATCAAGGTAAAAATGTGTTCCAGTACTGAAGGGAGTTAATAAGTACGGGATGTAACTCGAGGGGTTGTGGCTTCGCTTTTTCGGTGTGTGGAGTGTGTTATGGTCTCAGTCCTACCCGAAGATCGGTCTCTGAGCTCTGAGCTCGCTCCGTAATGAGGAAGACTGGCTGGGTGACCAGCAGACGGCCGTGGTGAATTACATACGCACTTGCTCACACACACACACACACACACACACACACTCTCTCTCTCTCTCTCTCTCTCTCTCTCTCTCTCTCTCTCTATCTCTCTATCTATCTATCTATCTATCTATCAATCTATCTATCTATCTATCTGTCTATCTGTATCTATCTATATGTCTACCCATCTATCTATCTATCTTCAAAAGAAAACGGGAAATAAAAACCTACTTATGTGATTCCTATTCATTCCCTCTCTGGGACCAACACCTGAAAAGATAAAAGTTATTTCTTTTAGTTTAAACTCTCTCTCTCTCTCTCTCTCTCTCTCTCTCTCTCTCTCTCTCTCTCTCTCTCTCTCTCTCTCTCTCTCTCTCTCTCTCCAGCCAAGCTCACAACTAAAACTTATAATGATATGTACCGGAACCAAAATGACTTGGACCCACAGGTTTTTGGTTGGTGTTGGTATCGGCTGTTGCTGCCATCGCCATCACCACCATCATCACCACCACCAGTAACCTGCACAGGATAGAGTACAACATCTGATGGAGAGAACATAAAACATTTGAATATACATAAATAGTGAAACTGTAAGAAGCCATAAAGTCTACACGCTATAATCCCTGTATGAAATATGGCTACCTAATTCTATCATTCCCATCCATGGTTCTTTCAAATCTTCTTTAAAGCTCCCTAATGTCTCAACTCTATCAGCCTGATTAACGAGTCTGTTCCTTTCATTTACCACCCTCTTCAGGGACCAATTCCTTTTCATCTCTTTCTTAAATTAAAGTTTTTAAATTTTAACCCAATTAGAACTAATCTTTCCCCCAGATATAACCAGCTCTTCATTGACTCTTTATTTGATTTATTATTACTGTATTCTTTGACCTATATATATTATGAAACCCCTTATTTGGGTCGATGTTTGTAATTGGTTTTTGCTCTCCTCGTTAACCTCTTGTATGTTCTAATTCATTATATATTGGTCTTAAAACTTTTTTCCCTGCCTTTAGAACAGTAGTTCCCAACCTTTTGGCAGTCGCGACCCCTTACCTAAAAGTTTGAAACACATGTGACCCCCTACTTAGGGCTTACTATCAGCAGCTTAATTTTCACTCACTCACAGGCACGCAAACATACACCCCATAATATCACCTAATGACATTGAACTAATGTAGCACTAGTTTTGTTTTGCACCGAAAAAAAAAAAAAATGTAAGAGTATAACAAATGTAATTGATGAGATAAAATTAATATTATAAGTTACTTCAGGCAAGGCTACGCGATCCCCCTGTCAAGGGGAACCCTGCTTTAGAGAGTGAGGGAGGAATTAAGAAAATGAGGTAGAGATGTCGGAGAGAGAATGTTGGTTACGTCGAGCAAGGTAAGGAGAGCGAGAGAGTGGCGGTGGAAGAAAGGAAGCATAGGGCAGGGAAGGCCTACAGATGCTGGACTAAGTGTTCATACAACACCAATGTCATGTACCACAACACGATAACTGGATAAAACATTGGTAAGTTTTATGTGCAATACATACACAGATATTGCTAAAGATAAAGTGACAGCAGTTTAAAATCCGAGATATAGTAAGATTGAAAGTAGATGACAAATGAAGATATCGGAGCGAAAAAAAAAAAGGCAATGAAAGTATGTGTGAGGTACGTACTTTGTGGGGATAAAATGTTGAGAGGCGAGAGATGTACCTGAGCCGTCATTCAGTGGTGGTAACACACTCAAATGCTGGTGGCTTCTTGTGTAAGGCGCCTTTCGTATTTGTATGCTTACATAAGGTGTAATTGCGTCTGCAGGATCTCAGTGTTGCCACATTTTACACCTACACCAGAATAAGGAATAATTAAAAGCAATTATATTTCAATAAAGGCCTCATATATATATATATATATATATATATATATATATATATATATATATATATATATATATATATATATATATATATATATATATATATATATATATATATATATATATATATATATATATATATATATATATATATATATATATATATATATATATATATATATATATATATATATATATATATATATATATATATATATATATATATATATATATATATATATATATATATATATATATATATATATATATATATATATATATATATATATATATATATATATATATATATATATATATATATATATATATATATATATATATATATATATATATATATATATATATATATATATATATATATATATATATATATATATATATATATATATATATATATATATATATATATATATATATATATATATATATATATATATATATATATATATATATATATATATATATATATATATATATATATATATATATATATATATATATATATATATATATATATATATATATATATATATATATATATATATATATATATATATATATATATATATATATATATATATATATATATATATATATATATATATATATATATATATATATATATATATATATATATATATATATATATATATATATATATATATATATATATATATATACACGCACACACGAGAGAAAAATTCAGCCAAAGGCAAAAAATATTACGAATAAAAATTAAGGCCCATCGAGATGATGGTCTCCCGGACAGGGTCAAAAGAGTTGGCCAAAAGAGCGGAATAAATGTCTTGAAACCTCTCTATCAAATTAGTTCAGGTCAAAGGTAAATGGAAATACAGAAGCAGGCAGGGAATTCCAGAGTATACAGAAGATTAGAATGAATGATTGAAAATACTGGTTAATTCTTGTATTACAGAAAAAGAGTGAGAGAATAAAGAAAGTCTTGTGCAGCGATGCTGTGAGAGAAGAGGACGCATCTAATTAGAAAGGTCAGAGGAACAGTTGGTAAGAGCATGCACGGGATGCAACATTGAGGTGGTGAGAAAGAGGCCGGAGACAGTCAGTCGGCATAGGAGAGTTGATAAGACAAAAGCTTTTGATTTCACCCAATGTAATAAAACTGAATGAGACACCAATAAATATGAAGAATACTCCACACATGGGTGGATAATGTCCCTCTCCAGAGTTAGGAGGGGGATGATAATAAACTGATGGAGACGAATCAGAAAGCCTAACTTCATGGATGCTATGAGATAAGATGTGAAGTTTCCAACTCAGATTATACACAAAAGACAAGCAGAGAATGTTCAGTGTAAAAGAGGAGAACAGTTGAATGTCATTGAAGAAGAGTCGATAATTGTTTGGAAGGTTATGTGGAGTTTAAAGATGCGAAGTCGCCATATTTAATTTCAAATTTTTAATAAAGGATGTGTGTGTGTGTGTGTGTGTGTGTGTGTGTGTGTGTGTGTGTGTGAGGAGGAGGAAGAAGAAGAGGAAGAAGAAGAGGAAGAGGAGGAAAGCAACTACGCCGAAGAATGGAGGAGAGAAAAATGAAGATGAAAGACAGATAAAGACAGCAGGAGTAAAGAAAAAAAAATGTTCTGCAAGTTCTCACACCTTTATTGACCTGCATTTGAATGAACTAAAAGGAAATTAATCTTATATTGTTTTACACACACACACACACACACACACACACACACACACACACACACACACACACACACACACACACACACACACACACACACACACACACACACACACACACACACACACACATGCACACATACACACACACACAGTTTTGTCAGGAAAAGCTTGTTCGTCGGCCTCAAAGGAGTGACAGGTGAAGGAGGCGGTGTCCTGACTGGCGTCCTCCCACAGGCACCACCTCACAGTTGTCCTGAGATCACTCCTGCTTCTGCCGCCCTCCGCCAATAGTTTCTAATCACGTCTCACCTCTCACTCTTTCCTCAAGGGCAGGATGTAATACATTTTCAGTTTATATCTTTGTCACTAGATTTTTTAAAGTATAAATTAAATGTACTGGTGATGACTGATGTAGCACAGGAGAAAAAAGTGGTTACAAAAATACTCGTCTTGCTTCTCTTCCTCCTCCTCCTCCTCCTCCTCCTCCTCCTCCTCTTTCTCCTCCATCTTCTTTTATAACGATAGTGGTAGTTAAGTTTGATATTTGTTCCCATCTTTCCTGTATAAATTTCCCCGGTTGTTCCTTTCAGCAATCGCGGTGTATTTCTTTTCGTTTTATTTCTTGCCGGGTAACGCCAGGAGGAATGGTGGGAGGAGCTTCATCTGTTCTGCCATTGTCTCCAATTAAGTATATAGCTTATTATTGATGTAGTATAGTGAACGAGTGTCGCAAGGCCTCCTGTCACTCGTGTTTCGTATGTATTCTTATGTTTTCCTCCTCCTCCTTTTCTTCCTCCTCCTCCTCCTCCTCCTCCTCCTCCTCCTCCTCCTCCTCCTCCTCCTCCTCCTCCTCCTCTTCCTTCTCCTTCTCCTCCTGCTCCTTTCCCTTCTCCTTTTCGTTCTCTTTTTCTTCTCCTCCTCTTTCTCCTCCTCCTCCTCCTCCTCCTCCTCCTCCTCCTCCTCCTCCTCCTGGTTTTAGGTCAGAAGATAAAAAAACAAATATGGTCTTGCGAATTTAAATCAGAAAAGTCAGATATGCAGAGAGAGAGAGAGAGAGAGAGAGAGAGAGAGAGAGAGAGAGAGAGAGAGAGAGAGAGAGAGAGAGAGAGAGAGAGAGAGAGAGAGAGAGAGAGAGAGAGAGAGAGAGAGAGAGTCTCTAGCTAAATCAGAGTTACAAATTTAATGACAATAATTCTAATATTTAGGAATTTGGGTTCTGAAAAGGAAGGGAAGGAGGGAAGGGAGGAAAGAGAGCAGGGGTAGTCCGTGGTGGTGGTGGTGGTGGTGGTGGTGGCAGAGTGGTCGTCATTGGTGGTGGTGGTCGTGTTATTTGCCGTATCCTGTAAAAGAAAGGTAGAGGTATTAATGAAGATAACCAGAAAATTACGAATAACATCATGAACAGCATATACTAACGAGAGAGAGAGAGAGAGAGAGAGAGAGAGAGAGAGAGAGAGAGAGAGAGAGAGAGAGAGAGAGAGAGAGAGAGAGAGAGAGAGAGAGCGCTTACCACCGCCTCCGAATCCTCCACCGCCGCCAAAACCGCCTGAAAGAGAAAAAAAAGAAAATATGTAGATAAAAAATAAATAGTATAGTCATTACAGAACAAAAACTAAAGAGGAAGCAAAAACACATCAAAATAAAAAAAAAACAATCATGGTAAGAGAAATTGAAATTGAATAAAACAAAAACGATAGAAAAAAAAAAAGAAACGAAAACAGTAAAAATAAAAAGAAAATAAAGAAAGCACAAAATAAAAGAGGAGAATCATTCCTCCTTGCGGCATCCTACACACACACACACACACTCTCTCTCTCTCTCTCTCTCTCTCTCTCTCTCTTACTTCCATGTCCACCGCCACCGCCTAGGCCACCGCCACCGCCTAGGCCGCCACCGCTTCCGCCGTGTCTGCGCGGGTCAGCGTAAACGGTAGCAGTCATCACCACTAACACAACTAATACCAGCAGGAAGGCGCGCCACATCTGCGGGAGAGAAGAGGAAGCGTGTTGAATGAAAAGTTGCGGTAGACTTGGAGGAATGTGTTGTGGGAAGAGTTATAGTTTGGCTAGGTTAGATTAGATAGTGATTTGGAGATACGAAGAAAGGTGTACGATTGTCGGGATGTGTATGTTGAAAAAGTGGTTAGGTTAGGTAAGGTTAGGTTGAAATTAGGATTTGTTTGGTTAGGTTAGGTTAAGTGGTGTTGGGAGAACGTAAAAAGAAGGAAAAAATTATAAGATAGGTTAATTTGGGTCAGATTATGTCAGGTGTTTAGAGAAGTAAAGGAGATAAGTAGGGGAAGATGTGCTGGTGGAAAAATTATGTGTTGGAAAAACGTAAAAAGAAGGAAAAAATTTATACGATTAGGTTAGGTTAAGTGGTGTTGGGAGAACGTTAAAAGAAGAAAAATTTATAAGATTGGTTAATTGGGGTCAGATTATGTCAGGAAGTGTTTAGAAAAGTGAAGCAAACAAGAAGGGAAGGCTGTGTATGTGGAAAATTTATATGATTAGAATTATTTAACTTAATTCAGGTTTGATATAAAGGATGTGATGGAGTGGATAGGAAGCTCTGAATATATACGTGTAAGATTGATAAGGTTGGGTTAGATTAGGTCAAGTTAGATTATAGGTGTCAGGGGAAGAAGAGAATTGAGAAGGAAGGATGGATGGAAGGGAAGGATGTGTATGAATAGAGAGAGTTGGTCAGTGGCATCATTCAGTGTGTGTCGCTGCATGAAGAATGTCTGACGGCGCCACACGAGACACACAAGTAGAGGAACGATAGAAAATTGAAGAAAAGTAAAGGAACAAAATTTAAACTATACAAATTATTACAAGTATGTATAGAATAAACAGAAAAATAAATAAACAAAAATAGATAAATAACTACTACTACTACTACTACTACTACTACTACTACTACTACTACTACTACTACTACTACTACTACTACTACTACTACTACTACTACTACTACTACTACTACTACTACTACTACTGCTACTACTACTGCTACTACTACTACTACTACTACTACTACTACTACTACTACTACTACTACTACTACTACTACTACTACTACTACTACTACTACTACTACTACTACTACTACTACTACTACTACTACTACTACTACTACTACCATTAAGGTCACACAGGACGACTGGAAAGTGTGACAGCTGCTCGAGAGAGAGAGAGAGAGAGAGAGAGAGAGAGAGACTTACCATGATTACTGATTCGTAAAGAGACAATGGACTGCTTCTGCTTGTCCCTCTCTCTCTTATCCTTCTCTTATATTTCCTCTCTCCCTCTGCGTTTCCCTCCCTCCGTCCCTCCTTCTTTCCCTCCTTCTTTCCCTCCCTCCTATTCACGTGAAGAGAGGCGACGAAGGAGGAAACGAGAGGAGAGCTTAGGGAGGAAATAGAGGTCAGATGGAGGGAAGAAAGGAGGGAGACAGAGAGAGAGAGCGAGAGGGAGAAGGAGAGGGGGAGGCAACGAGGGAGGGAAGTTTCTCGAGTCATTTAAATCAATCCTATGAAGGACAAAAGGACAAAAGGAAGCACAGTAACCGATATTTAATCACTGAAGGACCTTTGCTTCTGCGTAGTAACCTTCCCTCGTCTTCCTTAATCTTTCCTATCTTTCTTATTTCCCTATTTGTTTTCTTTCTACTTTTCCTCTTGTTTCGTTTCATCTTTCATCTTCGTTTGAGTTAGATTTTTCCCTTTTTCGTTTTTGTGTTGTTTTTTTTTTTTCGTTTTAAATGTTGTCGTTTATGTTTGTTATTGGTGTACTTGTTTTTTCTTTGTTTTCCTGTTTTTTTTTTCTTCTTAATCTTCATTCCTTCTTTCTTTCCTTCCTTCGTTCCTTATTCAATTTCGTTTTGTCATTTCATACTCAATTCAAATCTTTTACTTTTCTTTTTCTTTTGTAAGTGTCCTCTTTGATAGACCTATTTCTCTTTTTTCCATCATGATTTTTCTTTCGTTGCTTTCCGTCCCTTTTATCCTCTTTTATCTATTCCCTTCTTTCTTTCATTTCTCCTTAAATTTTTTTTTATTGTTGTTTTACAGATAAGTATTTCTCACCTATTTTCTTTACTGCTATCCATTTTTCCCTTCCCTCCTACCCTTCCCTCCCTCATCCCCTCCACTCCTTTCTCCCTTCCCCTTCCCTCCCCTCCCTCCTTCCCCTCTGAAAATGAAAGTATAACAAGTTTGCAAAAACGTTTCACACAGAATTGTACCAACGTAACTTTTTTTTCTCTCTCTCTCTCTTTCTCTTTTTCCCTCTCTTTTTCTCTCCCTCCTTATTTTTATATACGAGGTCATTGTTTCATAATAAAGTTTTTTCATATTTTTTTTTTTGTTGAAATGAAAAAATATGACTAACAATTATTTATCTGTTTTTATATATTTTTCCTTTGTTTATTCATTTATTCCTTCATTCAATCAGTAATTTATTCATTAATTCTTTTCTTTTCTTTTTGGTTATCGATTATATATTTTTTGTCTACGAATTTGTTGTTGAGAGAGAGAGAGAGAGAGAGAGAGAGAGAGAGAGAGAGAGAGAGAGAGAGAGAGAGACCGACCGACCGACCGACCGACCGACCGACCGACCGAGCGAGAGAGAGAGAGAGAGAGAGAGAGAGAGAGAGAGAGAGAGAGAGAGAGAGAGAGAGAGAGAGAGAGACCGACCGACCGACAGACAGACCGACGAGAGACGAGAGAGAGAGAGAGAGAGAGAGAGAGAGAGAGAGAGAGAGAGAGAGAGAGAGAGAGAGAGAGAGAGAGACAGACAGAGAGACAGACAGACAGACAGACAGACAGAGAGAGAGAGAGAGAGAGAGAGAGAGAGAGAGAGAGAGAGAGAGAGAGAGAGAGAGAGAGAGAGAGAGAGAGACAGAGAGAGAGAGAGAGAGAGAGAGAGAGAGAGAGAGAGAGAGAGACAGACAGACAGACAGACAGACAGACAGACAGACAGACAGACAGACAGACAGACAGACAGACAGACAGACAGACAGACAGACAGACAGACAGAGAGAGAGAGAGAGAGAGAGAGACAGACAGACAGACAGACAGACAGACAGACAGACAGACAGACAGAGACGCAGTGACAAAAACAGGCAGTTTCATCATTTACTATTAATTGTTCGTGAAAATTAAGAAAATAAACACAGAAATCGTGATCAGACAAATTATATATATACGTACTCACCTTTAACACACACACACACACACACACGCACATACACACACGCAATACACGAATGAGTCTTGTCTGTCTAAAAAAAAACTTGTTTCGACAGTGACTTTACAAATTTGTCAAGGTACAGACTCTCCCTCTCTCTCTCTCCCTCTCCCTCTCCCTCTCCCTCTCTCCCTGGAGCATGACGTGGTTCTTCACTATTTACTCAGTGACGAGGTACAGTAGAAGGTTAAAGGGGGAAGGTGGTGGTGGTGGTGGTGGTGGTGGTGGTGGTGGTGATAGTAGTGGTGGTGGCGGTGGTGGTGGTTTAAAAGTTGGTTGTGCCTGTTTTTTTTTTTGTATTATTGTTTTAATATTGAGATTGATAGTAGAGAGAGAGAGAGAGAGAGAGAGAGAGAGAGAGAGAGAGAGAGAGTTTCGAAATAGTTAACTATTACATAAACAAAACACAAAAAACTAAAAGCAAAACAAAAGTTACATAATAGTACAGAGTCAAGAGATCACAAATTTTGGTCAACTTTCAAAACATAAACAAAACAACATTTCCCACCAATTTTCCCTTCACTTGTGTTATTCTTGTTATTTCCCTCCACTTCACACTCACTAACGTTTGTGCGTGCGTCATGTGGTGCTGCGCTACGTTATTTCTAACATGGAAATAAAAATAAAAAGAAAAAATAATAAGAAATAGATTTAATTTCACTGAATATGAATAAATGTAAATAGAAAACAGACTCAAATATATAAAAGAAATCTATTTGACACTATTTAATGCATTCAGATTCAAAGGTGTGACTGGAAGTGCAATCTGAATCTATGAATTGGTATCAAGTAGTTTTTTTTTTTTATAGATATGTATCCCGAATATTTTTTTCTATCTATCTATTTAGTGTGATTAAACGTATTTTTTTTTCTTTTTTTCTATCCAGTTTTATATATATGTTAGAAAATAATGCGTAGTGAAAGTAGATATTATTTGTGTTTCTACTTCAGTGTTCTTTTCATCGTTTTTTTTTTTTTTTGTATTTATTCCAATTTACTATAATTGAATGGATATCTGTTCTTGTTTTATCTGATTTTGTTTTCATGTTTGAAATAAATGTGCAGTGAAAGTATATGATAATAGTGTTTGTGTGTTTAAGTGTTTTTTCCTTCTCCTTTTTCTTCCTTTTCTCCGTCTTTTTTCTTTACTGTCTTTATTTTTTCCTCTTCTCTCTCCTTTATTTTTACTTCTCTTTCATATCCATCGCCTTTTTTCTTCTCCATAACCTTCCACCACCTATTTCCTTCTCCTTTTTCATCTTTATATTTATTTTTATTCTTTTCAAATCCTCCTTTTCCATCTTTATCTTCTTTTCTTTAATCTCTTCTTCATTCTTTCCTTCCATTACACTTTGTTCATCTCTTCTGCACTTCCTCCTCTCTCTGCATTCCTCCACCTCCCCAATATTATCATACACTGTTGAATTAGTAACGGGTAGTGGCTATAGAGGGCTCTTGCTGCTCTGTCGCTCCTCTCAACACAAAAGGCTAAGGTTGTGGAGGTGACCTAACAGATCAAGGAGTTCCTAAGGGAGAGGTGTGGGTTCCTAATGTGATTTAATGCATTCGTAAAGGAGAGCTGGTGTTCCTAAAGAGGATATGAAAAATAGTAGAGGTAATCACGTTTTGTTCTACGTTAGATTAGTTTAGGTTAGAATACATTAGCTTAGGATAGGTTAGGTAAGTTAGGCTAAATTAGGTTAACCCCTTTAGTACTGGAATGCATTACCATGATTTTTAGGGTATGATTGGATGATTTTATATAGATTATGAATGGTCTATGGATGTCAGAAAATTAATGACCAGAGTCTTCACTATTTTAATCTCAACATAAATATTTTTTTAATCCCCTTCAGTACTAAGACGTGTTTCCATATTCATTCTGGTTACTATTTGGGCAATTTTATGCAGCTTCAGAACCATATGTTGCGATTAGAGTAGTAAAGACAACAGACATTAATCTTCTGACCTCCATAAGCCCTTCCTAATGCAAATGAAATAATCTAATGCGTCTCAATACTGAAGGGGTTAATCTCAACTTAAGTATCTATATTAATCCCAACATAAGTATCTATTTTAATCCTAACAACTATCTCAAGTTGTAGAATATCACCAAATAGTAAGCAGAATAATTATGAAAACGCGTCATGGGACTGAAAGGGCTAAGTTTGGTTAAGTTAGGTAAGGATAGGTATTGTTATGCTTTGTTTCAATAAAAAAAAAAGATGGGATCCAGTCCTATGAATTAGTTACCATTTTCAGCAGGAAAGCAATAACTAAGGTAGCTACGAGCAGCATCTTTAATGGGCCAAACGTTTCGACATTTCATCTTATGTCATCATCAGTGGTCTAAAATAAAATAAAACAATAAAACAAATATAAGTATAAAAGAATAAAGTAAAATACAAAGAGAATTACAATGGTAAAAATTCACACTATCATAAGTGGGTATGCTGACAGAGTATTGTTGAGGATGGCTTTACTTGGGAATATATATCAGATTCAGTATTCTTAAACTGTGTCTATTACAGGTGGCGAGGATACGGAAATGACTGAGATCAGGTTGAACCTTACATGATCCTCGCCACCGTAATGGGACACAGTTTAAGAATACTGAATTTTATATTTCCCAAGTAAAGCCATCCTCAACAATACTCTGTCAGCATACCCACTTATGATAGTGTGAATATTTACCATAAAGCCATCCCTTTCTTTGTATTTTACCATTGTATTCTTTGTATTTTACTTTATTCTTTTATACTTATATTTGTTTTATTGTTTTATTTTATTTTAGACCACTGATGATGACATAAGATGAAATGTCGAAACGTTTGGCCCATTAAAGATGCTGCTCGTAGCTACCTTAGTTATTGCTTTCCTGCTGAAAATACGATTTCCCAGAAATCAACCTGTTTCGGATAGTTACCATTTTTAGGTGATGCAGTTGTGGAACTTAGTAAAGATTTATAGGAATGGGGTAGATTGGATAACTTTATAAGGGATTGAAACCTATGTGTACCTTTTTAAGTGAATTGCAATTAACCGAGAATTTTCAACATTTTATTTCTTTTGTATCTGTTTATTTATTAATTTACTTACTTATTTGTTTATGCTATCTATTTGTTTTTAGGTTTACTTTATTCTACATTTATTTATTTACCTGTTTATTTAGTCACTTATTTATTCATATCTTCACTTATTAATTTATTTCGTAAAAGTTGAATAGCCAGACTGAAAGACACACAAAACAAATAGAATGACAGACACGAAGCCACAGAAGAGGGGAGGGAAAGCGAGAAGTGACACTAACGGATGAAGAGAGAGAGAGAGAGAGAGAGAGAGAGAATCGAACTCTCATCGCCTTTCATCATCCTATTGTCACAGCCACTTGTGAAGAGAAAAAAGTAAAGAAAAAAAAAGAGAGAAAAAAAAGATAGTGAGAAAAATCGCACCGTTTCTTCTTTGTCATTATTTTATATTGAATGAGATGGTTAATTGTTTAAAGGAAATATAGAGAAAGGAGGAGTTTATGGGAAAAAGAAGAAGGAAAACAGATTTCATAATTTCTGTCAAAGTGGGAAAAAAATGAAGAAAAAAGGAAAGATGAAAAAGGAGAGGGAGTAAAGGAGGAAGGAGAAAAAATACGGACGAGGGGGAAAAAAGGGGAAATGAAAAGGAATGGATAGGATGAAGGGGAAAATATAAGTAACGAATATACCTGTGAGAAAAAAGGAAAATATCTGGAAAAAAGAAAATGAATAGTGGTATTGCAAGATGAGGGTGTAAAATTGTAATAGTAAGGCAGGGAAAGTGAAAGGATGAAAAGTAAAAAGGAAATATGCGTGATATGACGATGAAAAAAAAAAATAAAAATGAGAAATTGAAATGACTATAATGATAACAATAATGATGATGATGATGATGACGACGACGATGATGGCGATGACTATGATAATGACGAAAAGCAATAAAAATAAGAACAATGACAACAACAACAACAACAACAACAACAACAACGAGGACACGGAGACACTGAAGCTATATGTTTATCATAATTCGTTTTATATCATGCCAAGTTTTGTAGACTAAACTTGTCCAAGGAAGAAGTGGAAAAAGAAGAAGAGAAGGAGGAGAAGGAGGAGGAGGAAAATAAATGGGGAAGACTTATATCACCCCTTTAGATCACCCTTTTCAATCCGCCTCTTCTTCTCCTCCTTCTTGTCTTTCCCCCTTCTTTCCTCCCTTCATTCTTCCTCCTCCTTCCTTCTCCCCCACCACTTCATAACATTCTGATGAAAACTGCCTGACCTTCAGTGACTCTAATTTTCGAATTCCCCTTCCTTCCCCTTCCCCTCCCTCTTCCCCTTCCCCTTTCCTTCCCCTTCATCCCCTTCCATGACCTTCTTCAGTATTAAATCTTCTCCAACTCCTCTTCTCCCCCTTCTCTCTCTCTCTCTCTCTCTCTCTCTCTCTCTCTCTCTGATTGGATGGGAGTAACCTTCTCCTGTGCTATCAAATTTCTCTTCCATGTACCTAGTTAGTAGTTACAATCTTGCAAGGACTTAAAGAACTGGTGCTGTTTTGCTTTCTTTTTGTATTCCTCCTCCTCCTCCTCCTCCTCCTCCTCCTCCTCCTCCTCCTCCTCTTCTTCCTTGCCCAAACCAACCAAGAAAATTAGTTGTATATAATGACTTCCTGCTTCCCCCTTCCTCCGCTCCCTCCTTCCCATCCCATCCTCTCCTGCTTCCCTCTCCCTCTCTCCCTCAGTGACTGGCAACAAGGGAACGCTCGTTGACCTATTTTCATATTTACTTGGCATACATTTTGGCCTCATTGAAATGACTGTTTTACACACACACACACACACACACTCTCTCTCTCTCTCTCTCTCTCTCTCTCTCTCTCTCTCTCTCTCTCTCTCTCTCTCTCTCTCTCTCTCTCTCTCTATCATTATTTTTATTCGATCTATTTTTTATATCCGTTCTTCTTCTTTATTTTATTTTTCATGTCCTTTTTTATTCTCTTTTCTACTGTTTTCTTAGTTCATTGGTCTGATTTTTCTTTTCTTTTCTTGATGTTTTAAGATGAATCGTATTTTTTTTTTTGCTTTATTTTTCTTTATACATACTTTTAATTGTCTTCATTCTTATCATATGTTACTTTCATTTTTTCTATTTACTGCCTTCCTCAGTTTTCTCTATGATACCTTATACTATTCATCTTTTATTCATACTTTTCTTTCCTTCCTTCCTTTCCATAAATCATGTTTCATTTTCTTCGTAATTTGCCTGACCTTCTTTCCTCCCTCTCTTGTTTTCCCTCCTTTCTTCTCTCCCTCCATCCATCCTTGCCTCCATGGTGACCTCTCCCCTTTCTCCCCTCTTACCTCCCAATAACATGACCTCCTATCCGCTCCCTCTCCTTCCTGTGATTTTTTTCTCCTCTGCTTATCATGTCTCCCTTTGTCCCTCTTCTCTCTGTTCTTTTATTCCTTCTCCTTTTGAATTTCCTTCCATATGTTATATTCTCCCATGCCCTTCCACTCTCCCTTTTTCTTATCTGTCTTACAAATACAGTAATGGATACCAGTGAAATATTACTAACGTTTGTCCCGCTAAGTTAATCCATTCGTTCCTGGTTGTTATACAGTATCTCTTCATTTTGTTCTGGGAAATCACTTGTTTCTGAGACATACATTTTTTTTTTTTAAGTAATTGAAATTCTTTTTATATGGTTGCTATTGTCATGCCTTGTCAATCTTCTTCACTAACACTGCTTAACATAACGTCCTAAGAAAAATCATCCGTTCCCGACTGTTTGTTTATCTTGGCAGAGTTCTGGTTACTGCAGCCCTGCCCTTTGCCAATCTTCCTCACAAACATTGCTTTGAGTCAACCAATTATTCTGTCACCAGAGCGTAACGTCACTGTTTTATTTACCAGGACCAGTCGGACGGAAGGCGTCACTGTCACTCTCACGAGACCTGGCCGCCACTCGCCTTCAGGTTGAAGATGCCCTGTGTGGTGCTCTCAAGGACCAGGCGAGGTCAAATGATAACTCAAGGTATAGTAAAGTATTATCATTGTTTTTCTTGTTTTCATAATTATTGTTCCTTAGAGTTGGTGTCTCGCTGGATGAAGAGGTTAGTGAAGTTCATGTGAAACTATATAAATTTAGATTACTTTTGTTGTTAATTATTTTGTTGTGTATTTTTGTTGTGTGACCGGCTGTCGCTAACTGGGTATTATTTATGTACTTATTGGCGTGTTGGGATGTACGGTATGACAGTGAAGACTGCGCCTCACAACTCAGTGCTGCTGGTCCAGACACTGAACTTCAGCCGAGTTGGTGAGTTACTTGAATAATCAAATATTTTTTTTTTTATGATTTTTCATGGGAAAAAATAAAAGAAAAATTCGAAACATGGAATTATATTTTACACAGAAACAAATTGCCTTTGTTTACAGGTGAGCAGGGAAGGACTAGTTTGTGCTAGTCGCGAGATCTTTCCCTACCACTACAAAATACTCGAGTCTGTAATGAAAAGCCTGGTAACATTTTCTTCTCCTCCTGCGAGAGAAAACGAAACTTTTCAGTGATAACAATCTTGTGTGTTTTAGTGTAGTTCATGTTTGATAATTAATTGACTTTGTCTTCTGTAATGAAAAGAAACAGTTACTAAAAATATGTAATGCCGTTGTTCATGTTGTTGTTGTTGTGTTTTTTTTTTTTTTTTTTTATCTGATGTGGCTTGTGTGTTCAGTGAGTGTTCATTATACGCCTTTAATTTTGCTCGTATCGTTACTAACATTATATTACTACTACACTGTTGCTGCTGCTACTACTCCTACTCCTCCTCCTACTACTACTACTACTACTACTACTACTACTATTTCTACTACTACTACCGTCATCACGCCAACCATCATCGTCACCAGTAACATCATCATCATCATCATCACCATCATCATCAGGTACATGGGGCTGGTGGGCGATGGCGTGGCATGGCGTGTTGGCGGCGCCCCATTGGTGTGTTGCACTGGATTACCGCGCCACCCGGTGGGCTTAAGATGTGAGGCGGCGGGGAGCGCGGGCGATCGGGGCTAGGCAGCAGGCAGTGCCGCCAGCAAAGGTTTACCCAGTGGCGTGTGGGCGTCGCTCAGTCGTTGGCGTCGCCTGGCCGATGCGTGGTGGAGGGCGGTGGCACGCCTCTTACCGCCAGCTCGGTGAGGACATGGATGAGCTGCGTGAAGTAGGTCTGACCCGCCTCGTCAGTCATCTTGTTGGTGTAATAGTCGAGGGACAGCGTGAGGCGGCCCTCCAGCGTCTGAAAGTTGATGGAGCACAGGTTGCCCACAAGCTCGCACGCCGCGGTGCGCAACAAACCGCTCAGCTGCACTGGGCGCCCGTCGCCGCCGCCAGCGTTCTCCCCAAAAATACGCCGCAGGTCGCCCATATTGGAGGTGCAGATGTGGCTGTAGGAAAAGCTGGTGCAGCCCAGCCTGGCCAGGACGAGGTTCATGGGGATGATGGCGGAGCATAGCCAGCCCATTGAGCCAGTGCGCAGCGGCGCACAGGTCACT